>NW_006767434.1:1564017-1567301 GCF_000264995.1 Punctularia strigosozonata HHB-11173 SS5
TCGGATGCGGACCAAGCCTAAGCTCGTGCGCTAGGCTGCTACGCGCTCTGAGTCCGCAGGAGGAATAGAGTGAAGCTTAGTCGATATTCGAACTGACTATCTACGGTACAGTTCGACGGTTTATATGTACAAAAGAGAACAATGGTAAAGTCGGAGATGTCGGAGATCGGAGGCGCCGTTCGGCGCACAAAGGGAACATTCGGAGACAAGAGATATCGTATGGAACACAAAGGGAACATATCTACGGAAGAGGCGGAAAGATCGGACCGAAAGATCCGTCGCAAGCGACGGGAAACTAAAGTCTACAAAGGGAAGCTATGATGTCAGACAAAGGGAACAGGAAACAGGAAAATCGGAGTTGAATCCGTTCAAGATCTGGAACCACCGGGGCGTTGAGCCGCCGGTGGCCCGGTGCATGTGATAGGCGTATCCCGCCCTCGACCGAAACGGGAAAGTCGGGATCGGCGTCGGTGAAGAAGTCGGCGAAAGGTCGGAGATCGGATCGGAGGAGATCGGTGTAGATCGGTGACGATCGGCGGAGCGGATCGGCGTAGGTCGGTCTGGATCGACACGTGACAAACTCGAGGTAAGATATAAAACCAAAAGGTGAAGGTCCTCGCGACGAGGCTGCTTGTCTTTTATACCTCGTCGCGAGCCCTTGAGCATATGGAAGTGGAGCAAAAGGATCAAACAGTCAAAAGGCGCATCAGCGCCGGATGCTAGAAAAGGTAAGAAGTTCTCGGTCTCAGCCTTCGGCAGAACCGGCACGTAACATCTGCCCTCCCGAAGTGGAAACCGCTTCGCCCAACAAGGTAATCCTCCGCCTTGATCCCTCGACTACACTCCCCGGCGCGTATTCTTCTCTAATTCTCGCTCCCGACGGCGCTGTTGAGCGCGCATCTGTCCACGCAGAGCCTGCACTATAGCGAACTGAATGACATCTTCATCGACCCCTAATGCGCCGATTGACGCGCTCGACGGTCCCGCAACCACGTGCGATCCCTGGCTCGACTCCGCGCGATCGTCGGTCGGCTGCTTCTTGATCTTCTTCGCCTGGGTCCCCTCGGGCTTCTCTTGCCCTCCCTTCGCCGACTTCGACTTAGCGGTACGCTTGGCGGCGATCCCATCTAAAATCTCTTGAACCTCTGGCCGGAAGAAGATCGATCGCATCGGTTCGCCCTCCACCTCGACCACGCCCTTATCATCAAATCCGGACAACGAGGCGACGCTGGGATCAACGAGCTTCCTGAGCGTCGAACGGAGGGAATAATACCCGATTGGGACCGGCTCATCAACCGAGGCAAGCCCACCACGGATGCGATTGTCGTAGCGGAGGTAACGCTCGACATCCTTCCAATGGTACACATCGAACAGGCACCCAATCATCGGGGCAGGTACGTGGTCCACGATGAACTCCTTGTGGGTGGCGTTGAACTCTACACCCTTACAACAGGTGATAATCACCACGTCCTCGACATCCTGCGTTGTGCCAGGAAGCGGCATCAGGTCGGCATCGGCGGCGTTGGGCGCAGCTTCCTTTGGAGGTGATGCATTGGCGGCGGGGTCGGAGTCGACAGCGGTCGACGGTTCTTTGCGCTTGACAGCACCCCGACGCTTCGTAGGCGGGTCAGCGGTCGAGCCGGATGAAGGGGGCATAAACGATGGTGAGTGACGATTGCGTTCACAGAGGTGTAAAGTTACGGGATAGCTAACGGCGTCTGTATCACCTGCCCCGAGTTCGTTATATAGTCGACGCCCACACCTACCACCGGTCTCGTCGACACACAGGGTGATCCTGCCGGCGAAGATTTGCGGGTCATCTTCTTTGATGATTCCACTACCTTCCGGGAGTTCCGCGACACTGCTAACTCCTTGCTCATCAAGGTATAATTTCAAATGCTCCATACCGTCAATTTTGTCAAGGGGGAGCCAGGTGACGTCTCCAGCTTTCCACTTGATTTTGAACACGGATGACGTCCCTTGTCCCTTGTGAGCCAGGATGTGATCAACGGCCCATTCGGCCCCATCCTCCCCGAAATCAGCCACCTGTGTCTCTGCCCGCCCCGGGAAGAGACGATCATCATTGGCGACGTGTACGCGAAGAAGTGATGCGTGGAATACAGGATGAACTCCTCTCTGCAATAGTCGGGCGGGTAGATCAACCCGGAACGAATTGTTCTGGAAGTCCTTAGAAATCAGGTATGGCCCAATGTATTTGGGGATGAGCTTTCGTGCGCGGCCCTTCGGGAAATTGATATTCTTCATAGAGACGTAGACCATGTCCCCGACGACGAACGGAGCCGGCCGGCGTAGTCGGTTAGCGGCACGCGTCTGCTTCACGCGGGCCTCCAGGATAGCGTCATGCGCTGCCATGATCGCGGCGCGCATCCGTTGAGCGAACACGCGCACCCCGGGATATTCCAACTCGGCAGGTTGATCCCAAATCAAGGATCGAGGCATCCGTCCTGTATCCAGAAAGAATGGTGCGTAACCAGTGCTTTCCGACCTAGCCAAATTGATGGCGAATTCGATCCCTGGCAGCTTCGACACCCAGTCCTTCTGGTCCGGCCTCACGCATGCCCGAATCATCTGGGTTATCGTACGATTCGAGCGTTCCGTTGACCCGTCACTCTCTGGGTGGTAAGCGCTCGACATACTGAGTTTCACCCCCAACATTTTATTGAGGTGCTGCCAGAACGTGCTTGTAAACAGGACGTCGCGGTCGCTCACAATCCTCTTTGGTAAGCCATGCAATCGGTAGATCTCAGCAAAAACTAACTCGGCGATATCTTTAGCCCTATAGTCTTGCCGGCTCGGAACGAGATGCACACGGCCCGTCAGGAGATCAATCACTACCGTGATTTTGTCGTACGACGCGTCGCGATCCTTCGATACAGGCAAAGGACCGACGAAGTCGATGCCGATCGCCTCCCAGGGGATTGTAGGAACAGGGAGAGGGTTCAGGAGCCCATACGGCTTCTGATTATTAGGTTTACTTCGCCTACATGTAGTGCAGCTTTCACAGAATGCTCGGACGTCATGTACCATGTTCTTCCACCATACCGACGTCTTGAGGTACGCGACCGTCTTCATAGGGCCTAGGTGTGCCAAGATCGAGTGCGCACGTGCGATGACGATCTTGCGTGCCTTGCGTTCCCCGATCAAGCAATCAGGTATGCACAGCAAATTAATCCCCCCTTCCTTGAGGTACAGGACTTCGTTCTCGTACATAAAATTCTTGAACTGGTCCGGCGCCTCAAGTACTTAGCCTGAAGAAGGGGTCC
>NW_006767434.1:1567668-1568328 GCF_000264995.1 Punctularia strigosozonata HHB-11173 SS5
ATTTCAAAGTGAAATTCAGACAGTTTTTCTAACCATCGCGCCTGTCGCCCGGTCAGATTGCGCTGGTTCATGAAATGGATCAAGCCCTTATGATCCGTGTACCAGGTGAATCGCACCCCAAGCAGCAAGTCACGGTAACGTAGCATAGTTTCTAGACCAGCTAATAACTCAATCTCATGCACCGCATAATTTTGCTGCGCAGGAGACAGTTTAGCAGAGTAAAACGCGACGACCCCAGCCGACTGCCAATCAGTGCCCTGCAGAATGCATCCACCTACACCGGTAAGGCATCTGTCAGTCACGACATGGACAGGAGGGGCGTCGGGACCGTACCTCATTGCCACACGGTGCACATTTCGGTGAGCGTGCACTATTTCCCGGATTTCATCAAAAGCCCGTTGTTCTGTAGGTTCCCACCGATAGACCACGTTGTCCCCCGTCAACCGGTTCAATACATCCATCGGCACTCGGATCCCTGCACAGCCATCCGCAAGGTACCCCACGGCGCCCAGGAATCCCCGTAACAGGTCGCGGTTGGTGGGAACGTTCCACGTTCGAATGCGCTCAACCTTGACGGGGTCGAGCCGAATCCCGCGGTGCGATACTATCTGCCCTAACAGTTTGATCTCATCCGCTAAAAAGTGCATCTTCTTTTCTGAC
>NW_006767434.1:1568348-1692821 GCF_000264995.1 Punctularia strigosozonata HHB-11173 SS5
TCCCTGCACAGCCATCCGCAAGGTACCCCACGGCGCCCAGGAATCCCCGTAACAGGTCGCGGTTGGTGGGAACGTTCCACGTTCGAATGCGCTCAACCTTGACGGGGTCGAGCCGAATCCCGCGGTGCGATACTATCTGCCCTAACAGTTTGATCTCATCCGCTAAAAAGTGCATCTTCTTTTCTGACAAGTAGAACTTGTTCTCCTTCAGGATGTCGATAACGAGCTTCACACATCGCACATGGTCGTCAAGGTCGTCGGTGTGCACGATCAAATCATCAAGATAGATCTCAAGCCAAGCACCGATGTACGGCGAGAATAGGTCAGTCATTACCGCCATGAACGTCGCAATCGCGTTGCAGTCCCCCTGCTGAAGGACGTGACTAACCATTGTTCCATCAGGAGTTGCCATTAAAGTGTACGGCACATCTTCAGGCTCCACGCGCACCTGCTCGTACGCGCCCTCCACGTCCATCGCCGTAAAATAGCGACTGGCCGCCACCCGACGCCGGATGGCATCCTGATCGGGCAAGGGCGACGACATTTTGCGAGTATTGTCATTCCGCGCCCGTAAGTCGACCGTGTTGCGCATTCCTCCGGATGGTTTGCTCAAGAACATGATTGGCACAGCGTTCGTCCCGCTCGCGTACTCCCATCGTCCGGAGTTCAAGAAAATGTCGCGCTTGGTGTTCCACTGCTCCCGGAACCCTTCAGGACAACGGGAAGCGCGAAATGGATATCGTTTATCCTTGTCAATGATAGGGATACGATGGTTCACGCGTCGTAACGGAGGTAGCGTCGTTTCTGCCGCTTTCTGGTATAAGGGAGACGCATACTGATGAAGCTCCTTTCGAATATCCTCCAAAGATCGCTCCCTGATCCTCGTCGCCCTGGATGCCAGGATACTAACGTCTTCGCCAGCGCGAAGACCTTCAGGCGTCTCACAACCGACAATTACCCTCAACGGATTCAATCCGACCATAATCTTGTGCTGCCATATAAACGGCGTCCCCAAGATCAGGTCGTACCCGTCGATATTCATAATATCGAACGTACGTTTACACGCGATGCGTGCATAACTTAATTCGACCTCGGTGTAGTAATTCACTTTGGTCTTCGACCCTTGAGCGGCCAGCTGCACAGTCAGTTGGGTATCCACAGGCACCTTCACAACCTTCAGCTGCTCCGCAAGTGTGCTCGACATAAAGTCACCGAGCGACCCAGAATCAAGTAAGGCGCGGCATTCATGCCCATTAACCTTGACTTTCAGCACGATAGGCCGAGGTATCTTCCGTCCGGCCGATTTCACTCGCGCTGCGGTTCGCTGCAGAGAGGCGAAGCTCCCCTCAGGCGGCTGCTTTACCTTCGCCATATACGCTCGAGGCGCCCGATCAGGCTCGACGTCAGTATCCGGAACAGTGAGCCCGACGCTAGCGGCCCGGAACCATAGCGTGTCATTGGCGCCAACAGCGTATAGGACACCGTCAACGAGGAACACCTCGCCCTCCGGAGTGCCATCTGTGGAGCCCTCATCCTCATCGGATGAGGGAATATTGAACCGCGCCCCAGGTGGGTATTCTCCCATTTCTGATTCGGATCCTTCACTACTGTCAGGGTCCTCAGTGGCGAACGGAGCCTGCGTGTCATCATTCGCCCCCCGAGGTTCACCCCAATTCCACTCCTGGAAGAAGTCGACGTCTTCCATCCCAAGCTCGTCGTGCTCGAACCGTCGTGCAATATCAACAAATTCAAGCATGCGGGCTCGATACCAACCAACGAAGTCGAAACTTCGCCGCGCCAGGAGTTCTTGGGGGACTTCAAGCGACGTACTGAGGTACGGCTCATTCATTACCCACGGCGTGTATCCGTCCTCAGAGAGCACCATGTAGGAATCGATAGCAAACTCTTGTGTCCAGATTTCCCAAAGGTGCGGCAGCCGGTCAATCTGCGCTTCAACGACCATCCCCATATGGTTAGCGACTGGGTCACCGAACCGCGAAGATCCCTCGATGAAAGCGTCACGTTCCAGCCTATGCGCCCGTACGGCATCCGGACATACAAAGGTACTGTCGAATCCGTGCCTCTCATAAGCTTCACAAGTTTGACGTACACGGTGCGTCATGCCCCGAGTTTCTAGATAGTCAATGGTCCAACGATACCAGCGCTGTTGATACCTCCGGTACCAGGCATGTGCATCGTAGACCTCCGTTCGAGGCTCCTCATACGGTGGAGGGTTCCCAAACGGGTCTAGACCGTCGTCCTGTACAAAAGCCGTGTCGGCTCCAGCGCCCTCTTCCTGGTCGCCCTCTTCCAATCGGAACCGCACTGACCCACAGGGTAACTCGTCTAGCACCTCGGGTTCGTTGCCATCAGTTACCTGGATATCATCATTGGCCGGTTCACTACTGTCGGCATACCGAACGGCATAGCTGGTCTTCGACCCCGGAGCTTTATCTCGCGTGCTACTGATGACCTGCTGTCCTTCAGGGCAATTCCGACTCATATGTCCGGCTTTGTGACACTTGAAGCACAAGTTATTTTCCAGGTGCTCTTTCATCTGGGCCTCGGACAATGGTGAGTCCGATTTAGGGTTACGATCCCGTCGTCGAGAGTGATCACTATTCCGCTGCGCGCCAGGACCAGTCTCCTTGACCTGCGCGTTCGACTTCGCCGCCGACACCCCAGACTGATTGCCACTATTATCATTCCGCCCGAATTGGCCACCGTTACCGCCGCCCCGTCGGCCCCTGCCATTACCCGTCTTCTCAAGCCCGGAGCGAGGGGATCCGAAAGCGGCACCACCACGGTGCAAGCTATTGTTGATCACCCGTTCGGCGATCAAAGCGCTCTCAAGTACGTCTTCGTACGTATCGATATCGGGATGAAGACGGTCGCGATACAGTTCCTGACTGATCTCATCGTTTAGGCCTTGCCAGAACCGATGAACGAACTGGCGATCAGAGATCTCCCCACCAAGATCATCGCGAAACCCTTCCATTGTTGCCGCGTACACCTTTACTGATGATCCCTTCTGCATCCAGGTGTTCCATCGCGCCCTAATGGCATTCATGAAGCCATCGGGGAAACAGTAGTTGAATAGCTCGTCAAAAAACCGTTCCGCCGTCCATTCCTCAGGGCTCTTCACCACCCGGTTGAAGAACTGCAGCGCATCCTTTTCAAGGAAGTGGCCGATCTTCGACACATGTCTTTCTCTCATAATCATGCCATCGATTAGGTACTCTACGCTCTGCTCAACGTATCTTTGGAACGCATCAAGATCGCTCCAACCGTCGTAGGTTTTCGGCGGCTCAGGCTTGATATTCGGTTTGATTACCGAAGACCCCGACTGCTCCAGGGTAAGCATAGCATCCTCTAGCTGTCGGAGTTTTCGTTTCAGTGTTTGTCCTAACGAACTGGCAGATGATATGAATCTCGATGGAGGCGCGACCGACGTTCGCCCTCCTCGTTTCGATATAGCGGACGCGCTGCCGGCCATCACGCCAGGGCGGGCGGTACTCAAGCTATGGATGCCAGTCTGATCGCCCGCAGCGCGGCTCCCTGGTTCCGGTGACCCCACACGATGAGGTGGGTGGTCGCGTCTTTGTATGTCTTCTCTACGATGACAGACGCCTGAACCACGGTCGCGCTTCAGTGCAGCAACCTCAGCCGCCTGGGCATCAACCGTGGTAACCAGTCTATCGAGTTTATCCATCATCTCGGCCAACCGTTTCTCGGCATCGACCCGGGCTCGTTCAGCTTCTAGCCTGGCCCGTTCCGCCTCCAGCAGGGCAAGGCGCACGGTATCGCGTTCCCGTTTAGCCCCGCGGACCTCTCGCTCACATCCGTTCTTAAACACTTCAGCGGATTTTTGTGTGCGCTCGAACAGATCCTCCCAGGGTTCTTGTGACGATGTCACCGACGTGTCGCGGTCAGCAACAGTGCCGATAGCTCCAGCCGATTGTAATGAGGCCAGCGCCGCTCTCTGAGCTCCAACGTCAAGCTCTTCTTCACCAATGCCGGCGTACCTCAACTCTGTCGAGGCGTCCTTGCCGGGGTTACCAGAGGGAGGCGTGTCCTTGCTTTGAACGTTACCTGCCCCCCTTCGCTCGGCAGTTTTACCCTTATCCACCGGGGTAGGCGTCTCTAGTAACGCATCGAACTCTGCGTCACTCATCGTTCTGTTCTCAGAGGCCAGCCGCTTGCTGTTAGGCTTCTTCGGTGTACAAGGCTCTTCGATCACGACCGGAGAACCTACCATCTCGTCGCCATCCTCCTGGTCGACGAGAGACGTGTCATGTAAACTAGTCAGCGACGCGAAACTACTGTTATTGCTTATCACGCTACACTTGGACAGTACGGGAGACGCACTCCGACGTCTACGAGGTACTCTAGACCACGATCCAGTGTCGTCGCTCGACGCCCCACCGAATCCACCAATGACGAACGGAGACGGGCTGCGTGGCTCGTCCTTGAGCGCCAACCCTGTCGTGCTCACCAACCGCGATCCTTCGCGATGCGCGGGAGCATCAAGGTAAGCGGGCAGCAGACCTTGAGGTATAACGGCCCCGAGGCTCGATCCTGCATGATCGCCGGCCATCGGGGCATCTCCGCAGTGCGTAGCTCCAGTCTCGCCCGCCAACGGAGATGAGTCAACGGGGTCAGAGGCAACCGCCTCGCCCGCGTTGATATTGATATCCGACTCGGGTCGGGGGACTCTGTCTAGTCCGCCGACCCTACGGTCATTGCGAGTCCAGCGACCCGTGAGCTCATCCCTAGACACAGGCATACTCAGCGTGTAGGGATAATGAAAAAGGACACGTAGCTAGGAGTGCTCGCAGTCACTGTGTCCTCAGCAAAGGTGTACCCGGGTGATCAAGCCGGATAGTGTCCTATCGAAGAGGGGTTAGCAACGACGAGCGATAACAGATTACTCACGAAACACTCTCAAAAATATGTGACGCGGGCAAAGCCGAATAAGGCTAAGGTGCGTTCACACGGTAAGGTTCTCGAGCGGCACAACAAGAGAGAGTTCACGTCTCGATTGAGCAACTCGAGGTAAGATATAAAACCAAAAGGTGAAGGTCCTCGCGACGAGGCTGCTTGTCTTTTATACCTCGTCGCGAGCCCTTGAGCATATGGAAGTGGAGCAAAAGGATCAAACAGTCAAAAGGCGCATCAGCGCCGGATGCTAGAAAAGGAAAGAAGTTCTCGGTCTCAGCCTTCGGCAGAACCGGCACGTAACAGTAGGCTTGCTTGCGTGTGTTTGCTAGAACCTTCCACGGAAGATGCCGAATTTTCTACGAGACTTCGAGCTTTCCTCTCCAGCTCAAGATCGTGAAAGCAATTGTGACGCAAGGTTCCTCGTGACTGTTCTGGCCATTTCTCGGCCTCTCTGAAAGAACTCGCTAGAAATGCAAGAATTAGTGTATAAAAGCCATGGCTATCCGACTCAGCTCTACAGCATTCATCAATACCTGACTTTCAACTTCGCGACATCTGACCACTCGATTAATATTCTTTCATCACCATGTCTCTTACTCGGCAGTTCCTTCAGGAGGTAAGCTAAGTTTCAATGCTCGTTTCTGTTTGCAGAAAGGCTGACGCGCGTTGTGCTGCAGTTCCGCCCCCTCTTCCGCATGCTGGAGGAGCCTCTTTCAAGGTCACCATCATATTTCGCTGGCCCAGGCCGCTCCATACTTGAAGACTCCTTCTTCAACAATCCCGGACGATTGCGCCCTGCAGTCGACGTATCGGAAGAGGGCAACTCATATGTAGTCGAAGCTGAACTTCCCGGCGTTAAGAAGGAGAACGTTGAAGTCAGCATCGGGGAAGGCGGCAGAGCCGTCACCATCGAAGGCAGGATACAAAGCCGACGCCCTGAAATCGAGCAAGCCTCGAGCACGGAAGCGAATGCCGCTCCCTCAGCCGAAGCCTCCGATAGTGAGTACTCAAAACAATACGTTCCCCATGTTTACTAGTTACTGACAGCTGGCTATGTAGGTACGACTGCAGTAACCAAGTCCGATCAGTCGTCGTCGCAGCTGTCCACCGAACGCGCCTTCACGGGCAGCGCCACCTTCTCGCGCACGGTCTGGCTACCACGGCCAGTCGACGCAGCAGGGGTGACCGCTCAGTTGACGGATGGTGTGCTAACGGTAAAGATACCGAAGGCGGAGGACAAGGCCAGCGTGAAGATCCCAGTCGCATGAGCGGCCGCGCGCAAACGGCTGTCGCGTTTTCGCGGCTCGAGTTTGATTGCCTTTCGCAGCCATTATTCCCAGATCGTTACCTGCAACAACTTTCTTCTGTATTTGTAGCACCACCGCTCCTTGTATCGATATCATAATAATCACTGGTTTGCTTGCTACATGGTCTGTTTTCCACCGGGAGCGCGAGCGGAGGGCGCGAACCGTCGGTCGGCAAATGAGGCACCCCTTTGTGCACGCCCCCTTCCTGGCCCAGGCATCCGCTGTTCCGATGTGTGCGTCGACGCGGTTCGGTTCTCCTCACGCACGACCTGCCAACGGATTGACTGGCGCTCTCATCACTTTTTGTCCTCCCCCTCATCTCCACCGTACCCGGCCTCTGTCCTCACCTCCCTCAGCCTCCCCGACCGATGGCTCACGTCCCCGACCGATTGTCGTCATACGCCGCTTCCACCGGGAAATCGCCATCAGAGGAAGTGGACGAGCTCGACATGGTGGACGCCGACGAAGACGTCGATATCGACGATGAGGAAGTCGACCAGCTTGACTCGGACACTGAAGAGGACGTCGGATCGTCTGCATCCGCCCATGGCCCCAGAAAGTCGCGCTCAAAGCAGGCTCGACAACCGCGTGTGCCCGGTCAGACCAGCATCCCTCAAGAACGACTTGAAAGCATCCTGAACGCGGAGGGTGCGCGTCACGTCAACGCTCACGAATGAAAATCTCACTATGCGAGCATCTTAGACCTCGCGGGTTCCATGTCGAAGGACGCGTTCTTTCTCGTGTCGGCTGCCGCTGTTCGTGTCCAAATTACTATGACTCCAATCGTCCATTGATCAATGTCCAGGAGGAATTCCTTCGCAAGCTAACAGAAGCTGGACATCGTCAAGCTGGCGCCGAAGGTCGCTCAGACATAGCATATCATCACCTGGGTGCGTCTGCTACTCGCTTCGCGCCACTTATCTCTAACCTTTGCGATCCAAGTGGCGGCGACCCGACAATACCAGGAACTGATGTTCCTCAAGGGTGCGCGTCTCCCATTCCACACCGTTCCAAGCCACTATTGCTCATTCACGCCACAGACACCATCCCCGAACCCATAAGTATCGTCGATGCTCTTGAGCGCCGAGCGGAGAAGATGAAAGAAGGCCCCTTGGAGCCAGTGGTCATGTCCACGCCCGTAGTCGGCTCCATCGCGTCCGGCGTCTCCCAGCATCAGCCAAACATTAAAACAAAGGGCATGTCCCGCACCAGGAGCAACAAGTCGAACGGGGACCCGACCTACAAAAAGCCGCGCACGCGCGACACCAAAGGCCGCTACGGCGGTGCCGGCGCCGACTCGACCGCCAGCTCGTCCGTCGACGGACCCACGCGCGTCTCGCGCCCGCGCCGCAGTCGGACGCGGCAGACCTCGCCGGAGGGCGCGCCGTACGCCAACGGAGGGCCTTCCTCCCTGTCCCCTCCGCATTCGCATTCGCACGGGCACGCATACGCGAACGGGCGTCAGCACGCGCCCTGGGACGGTCCCCCGCTGCAACTGCCCCTCGCCCCGATGGCGGTCGGCGCGCACCCCCACCCGCTCCAGTCGCCGCCGGTCCCGGGCGAGGCCGACCATCGCTGGACGAGCGGCGGGCCGCACTACATCGCGGCGCACTTTGTGCAGGAGGAGCCTTGGCAGCACGCGAACGCGCAACGGTCTCACCTGCACCCGATGCATGCGGACGAGCGGCGGAGGGAGCGCGGTTCGCAGGAGAGGCACCATGCACACGCGAGCTCGTCACACAGCCCAAGGCAGGCGCGCCGGGAGAATCGTACATCGGGTACCCCTCCTGTACAAGACGAGCGGGGACGAGCGCACTTCGGAGGCGAACGAGCTGGGAGAACCATTTACTCTCAGAACTCATAAGCACCGGCCCACATCCTTCTCACTATCTTCCTATACCCCAGAGCTGGACCGCGAACAAGTATGTCCGCGTAGTCACAATCTGGATACCAATGTTCAAACCAGTTTTGTTACGACCATTGATTCCTGTGTTGGTTCGACTGCTGTACACTGGCCTACAATCGTGCAGAAAAGTTCTTGTTCCCAACATCAGATCATGTTATACATTTTCAATAAACGTACAGCTTCAGTGTTGCTCCAGGGTTCGTTCATAAGAGTCCCGCGATACATCAGATATATATACCAGCTTCTATTCCTTCCCTTTTCCTCTGTTCGTGAGTACTATACGTGTTGTCCCTTGCCCCGCCTAATCGTACTTGCCCTTGCCGGTTGCGAAGTTATTTCCGACCTGAATAGCTGCGTGATCAGCGCGCCGACCATGTTTAAGAGGTATGCCATACTTGCCTTCTTCAAGAGGAAGTCACCATACACCACCGGTTCATACTTTTTCTGCTCCGCGTGAGCGTCGTCATCCGCGCTCTGAATACGCAGGGCGGCGGCGAGCGGCTTCACTTCGGCGTTGAAATTGGGCTCGAAGAAGAACGGAATACTGAGGCACATGAGCCGCGATCTATGATGAGAAGCAGATGAAGATCTCACGAGACTCTGCAAGAAAAGGGGATGAATACGAGGTTGAGTAGGCGGAAAAAAGAGTTACTGACCGGTAGTTAGCTCCCCTATGTACTACGCGATGCAATGTGCTCTTGTACAATCCATTCGTCCAGACCTCCCACACTGAGCGCGTTTGGTCAAACAGATGGGATCCGATAGAAGCATAAAAACTGACTCTCGCCGATGTTGCACACAACGCAGCCTGGTATAGGATCTGCGTCAATCCAAACACCTTCCGCTAGCTCTTCGCTCGGTAGTCCTGTTTGCATGGCGCCTCAGCTGCCGCCAAGAGCTATAAGAGGAGAGTGACGATACCGGATATATTCCCTTCCGCATCGGTCTCTACAACCTCCGAGTTCTCTAACCAAACCTGCAGCGCAGACTTGGTGTCGTCTTGATACAAGAAGCTTGGGGCAATTCAGCACACCTCAGCTTTACGACAACATGGTGGAAGCGACAGACGTTAGGCATCCGTAGTCCCTGAAAACAGCTTAAGTGGGACATGAAGAGAGATAGCTTCGAGTAATCTTACTTATGAGCACCGCAGGAGAAACCGTCATAGTTATTCGGAAGAGGGGGATATCCGATGACGCGCATCACCCAGAACGACTCGTCGACTTGTGACTTGAGCTGCTCCCATTCTTCGTGGGTCATGCCAAGGCCCACTGCCATTCTAACGTTTCATTGTGACTTTTCAGAACCTTGTACAATAAGCATGAAGAGAACGATGAACGAACGCTTCCATAACCACCACGCCCAACTTCTTCATCTTTTCTGTCCAGGCTTCGAACTTCTCGCGAAACTGGGGAGGATCTTCTGGCCACTACCACGCACGCAAGGTTCATACGCTCCGTAATATTGATGTGGGCAGGTGCGAACCTGGTTTTCTCCCCATAACGGACGGGACTTGTCAGGATTGTCCACAGGTCGGTAGAAATCGATGCCTTCATGGTTGTCTGCCTTCCCGTTCGTCACATTCTCCTTCAGCCGTTGATAGCCTATCAAATTGGCGTAAGTATAGGTCATACAAGCACACATGCTTATCGTAGACTCACCTCTCGCTCCATCCTGGTGAGCTAACCCTATCTTGTCCTTCTCCTCCTGAGGCTTCGCAAAAAACTCCCTGGCAAGCTTTTGCAGCTCCTCAGGCTCACCGGGTTCGATGAAGGAGCCAAGGTCAAGGTAGAAAAATCCAAATTCGAGACATGCAGAGTGCAGCTGCGCAGCGACGGAAAGGCGGCCAGGGTGGTCGTCCGTGTGTAGGTAGGGGCCTATGCTTCAACAAAACGCAGACTTCAGTCAGATGTCTGGGTATCTCGACGCCGTTCTCACTTGATTATTGGAAGCGTCCCGGGTTTAACGTGGATATCCCCCATCGCAAGTTAGGCCGCGACAGGCTTGACGCAACCGAGGGGCCAGAGATAAGATGGGGAAGAGGAGTACAGCCACCAGCACCGGAGAGTCATGCTCTCGAGGAGTCTCCATCGATCGTTTGAGAGATCTTCTTCCGTTCTCTGCACCTTGTTCGCGAGGCGTCTACGTCCTACTCCTTTCAGATCTATCTCTTTCGGAGTTGCTTCCAATTCGAGGGACTTGTTTGCTTCTAGTTCCCCACGTCACACGATACGCTACGCGTTGTGCAGCAGAACTTTGGCTACGAGCGTTGCAGACATGGCTGCACCTGCTTCTTTGAATCCTCTACCTGAGAACGTGAAATCTCTCGTTCTCGTTCTTGATGCTGCAAAAGCCGACGGATCGTCTATCTTTGGCATTTCGGAAAAGGACAAGGCAGACGTCTCTGCTTGGCTTGAGAAAATCGCAGCGGGCGATCTCGTCAAGCCCCAGTCATTCGACGTAAGTCCCCCCGCAAGACAATCATTTAATCAGGAGCTTATATTGTACTGCGCACTCAGGAACTTAACACTACACTGACACCCCTCACCTACCTCGTCTCGACCTATCCGACAGCCGCCGACCTCGCCCTGTACGCCCTCCTCCATCCGACGTTCTCCCAGCTCCAGCCTGAGCAATACTACACCCACCCCGCACTCACGCGCTACTTTGACCACATTCAAAATCTCCCCGCCGTCCGCTCCTCGTCGTCCGCCTCATCCTTCCCTCTTGTCACGTTCGACCTCGAGAACGCTCCCAAGCTCGAGCGCAAGGCTGACCCTCCGAAGGAGAAGAAGAAGAAGGCTGCTGACGGAGCGCCAGAGCCGGTAAAGGAGGGTGGATCGGCCAAGGCCGTGAAGGAGAAGGCGAAGAAGGGGGCGGAGGCCGTGAAGGAAGCCGTGCAGGGTGCGGTGGCTGCCGTTGCATCGGGATCGGGCGAGGGAAAGCAGCCGAAGGAGAAGAAGGAGAAGAAAGAAAAGAAAGAGAAACCAGCTGCGGCGCCGAAGGCTGCTGCTGAAGATAGCGGCGAGCCCGTGCCTAGTATGATTGATCTGCGGGTGGGACATATCGTGGACATCATGAAGCACCCTGACGCGGATGGCTTGTACGTTGAGGTGAAGTTATATCCTCCGTGGGTCATCAAATGATGGTTAATGACATGCATCAATGGGCACGTTGTAGCAAATTGACTTCGGAGAAGAAACCGGTCCTCGAACGGTCGTCTCCGGTTTGGTACACTATATTCCCATCGAGCAGATGCGGGACAAGTACCTCGTCGGCGTGGTATGTACCCATCCCAATCATTCGCTCAGTCCACTCACTGCTCCGCCATCCAGTGCAACCTCAAGCCAGCGAACATGCGTGGTGTCAAGAGTTTTGCTATGGTGCTTTGCGTCCGTGGTCCACTTTTCCCCCGTCTCACCAAAACTAATCAACGAACCGGAACAGGCAACGTCGAAGGATGGCAAAGAAGCTGGGATCGAACTCATCCAGCCCCCGCCAGGCAGCAAACCCGGCGACCGGGTTTACTTCGAGGGCAGCGAGTTTGAGGGTGCGTTTGCCTTCGCTGTTAATCCGTTTTTGCATGACCTTACGTTGCACAAGGCGCCACCCCGCTTTCGCAGCTGAACCCCAAGAAGAAAATATTCGAGACAGTCCAACCAGGCATGTCGTCATAATTCGCTGTCTGATAACCGATGCTTATGCTTGTGTAGGTTTCACGACGCTAGAGACGCGCGAGGCGGCATGGGTAAACCCTGCAACGAAGAGTATACATCGCATCAGGACGCAGGCGGGTATCTGTCTTGCACCGACACTGGTTGGAGCTTCCTTGTCGTAGATGCATACAGTCGTGTTCTCATCCTGGAGAGCACCCCAAAGAGACTTGCTTCTGTTGCCGTGCGATGTTGCGGTCGACCGGTGTATCAGATCTCTCAAATGTTGCTGAGCGCGGACAATGTTCTACGAAAAGCAGCGTGCAAGAATGGTATTAGGGGAATAGTCTACTTCTTCTTGATGGCCCGGATGCGGATCGTTTCATTCCCAAGGAAAATACCCTACGCCGGATAAGTAAGCTTGCATGTCCAGTCAACAGGACAGCTTGGACGTACCTTTCCCTTATAAGGTTCTGGCGGTCTCCATTTCTTGACCTCCGCCGCGAACAGCCCCAACTTCTGCTTGTCGGTGCAGCTCAGCACGATCTTCGTCGGCATCGGCACCTCCGCCTTGATGTGCGGCGGTATGGGCACGTACACCGAGTGCGAAAAACCGACTTTCATGTTCAGCCGGATGCCGCTCCCGCCCTCGGACGTCCCGCGCGGGTCCTCCTCCAACGCGGCCCTGTATCCGACGCCGACGAGGTAAAGCGGGACCGAGAATCCCTCGGACATGCCCGTGACCGCGTTCGCGATGAGCGAGCGCGTCGTGCCCCACATCGTCCGCTGCTGCTTCACGCTCGGGTCGTCCACGCGCACCTCGAGCACCTTCGGATGCCCGCCCTGGGCCTCGGGCTGGGTTAGTCGCACGAAGGGCTCGCACGGGACGCGGGCGGTGCCATTGGGCCCGGAGACGGCGAGCACGTTCTCGTCCGGGAGGCGGGTGAGGGTGATGGAGGGCGGGAGCGGGATGGGTTTCTTGCCGATGTTAGACTGGAAGGGCGGCCCTCGCGGCGCGGAGGAGCTGAAGGCCCTGTGGGCGGCCTGCACGGCCTGGCGGTGCGTCCGCGGTAGCATGCTGGAAGGGATACGGGCGCCTAAATTTCGGGACGCGACTGGCTTTGTGCACAGCCGCTGGTCCCGGTCAACCGCCCTTCTGCTTCGTTCACCATGTCGAAATACGCACCTCATCGTCGCTCAGTCAACACGCAACCCCGCGCTACGTCGTCAACGATCTGCCAGAAATGTCTCGGAACAGGACACTACATCTTTGAGTGCAAGAGCACTAGGCCATATCTGGCGAGGCCCAGCCGAACGCAACAGCTTGAGAATCCCAAGCTCTTGGCAAAGCTGAAGAAGGAGGGAAAGCCCAGCGTGGAGGTTCCAGAGGAGTTTAAAAACAAGTGAGTATATAGTGCCTGCATCCCTGCGATCATGACCGGAAATTAACGCCACCATGACCTTGTCAGGAAGGGGACGGCTAATCGTATCCTGGAAGCTAAGGAGAAAGACCGGGCGAAAGGAGAGGGCAAAGGAGAGGGCTCTTCGCGAAGGAAACGGTACGATCTTCAGTCTGAACTTCTTCTCTCCCCAAGACAAGCTGACCATTTACGTCCCGACCCAGGTCCCGCTCATCTTCGTCATCGTCATCCGGCTCAGATTCGGACTCGGACTCCGACTCGCATAGCAGCTCGTCTGACTCTGATTCTGATTCAAGTTCGGACTCGGACTCAGAGTCGGATTCTGGTTCCGGCTCCTCGCGGTCGGACTCGAGGTCGCGATCCAGATCTCCAGCCCACAAGCGTTCACGAAGACGGTCGCGCTCGTCCTCATCGGAAGAGGACGATAGGAGGGGTCGACGATGATTGCGCAGTAGGAGATTGTGCAAGCGTTGCCTAATATGCTCCCAGAACCCGTGCCGCAGTCATGCAAAGCTGGCGGCAGAAGGAGACGTTGATGAGAGGTGCTCCCTTATGGACCCGTAGCATCGGGAAAGCAGTTCGATTATGGGCGGCAGTATACAGTATAGTCCATGTCAACCTTGTCATCTTTACGAACATGTAGCCTCAGTAGCCCGAGTGTTCATGATGAGCGCGACGATGAGACTAGATTTTGATATCAGATATAGGCATTGGTGTAGTCGTGAGCGGCCCGTACCCGTAAAGACCCAACACCTCGGCGAAGATGAGGATGAGCACCATCGACACGAAAATCTTCGATTCGTAGACGTATGCGCGCACACACTGCATCGAACGTCAGCGCCAGCGCAAACGTACTCCATGGTATTTGCGCTTACCGCGTCCCCAACATGACCTATCGCATATCCTGCTGCCAAACCCGTGAAGCCGCACGCGAGCCCTGCTCCGAGGTGGATGAAGCCGGCGAAGAGAGGGTAGTCACCAGTGGGGCTCACTGTCCCGTTATATGAGCCAAGGGATACACAGAACGAACAGGTTGACGTACGTGAGCCGGCTATTAGAACAGACACGACAAGCCCGTAGACGGCGATGATACCGGACATGACGACCGGAATGAGGGACTTCGGTAGAAGCGTCAGATCATACGAGCGAGTGGCAGCAAACACAAGAACGAACCTTCATGATGAGTTCTGGCTTGAAAGTACCCAAGCCAGCGATACCGATGCCTGCTTTCGAAGTACCGAACGCGGCACCGATGGCTGAGTGGCACGCACACAGGCGGTAAGCTCACGCAGTATTGTCAGGAAACGCTGCAACGCACTGCTGAAGATCATCTGTATTGGCAGCGATGGTTCAGCATCTATGCCTTACGTCTATAACAAGGTGACGCTTACAGCGGACGCTACGCCAGCGAAGCCAAAGAACGAAGCGAACGGTGGGCACACGTCTGTCGACATTGTGAGATGGCGTCAAAGTCAGAAGGCGGCCAGCGGTTGACGATGCGTGGAGTTGACGCGCAACGGACGTGCACGCAGTGACAGTCGGCGACTCGGGCGTAGCGTCACAATGTGATGCAAGTGACAATAGAGGTGTGACGTCGGCTATTCCCTTTTTGGGCGTGCCGCCGGAAAGTCTCTGCCGCGAACGACGACGACCGCACAATAACCGATATAACCCCGGTCAAATCCATGGACCTCTGAAGACGCATGCAACTCTTCTTATGCACATGAGACTGAGACTGAAGGAACACGCGCCCAAGACGATAGGACACCTCATTGTACTGGCCTCCATTGTTCTTTCGCGTGCTCCCGTTCCCACCTTCCGCTTGAGCCGATCCCAGGGGACACCTCCGGAGCCGCTCGAACGACAATGACCCGCTGTCAACAAAGTTATTGTACTGTGTCCGGCATAAGTACGTCTCCTGTGGCCCCATCCACCCTCCGTTGGTCCCGCACCTTCTCCCCTTGGATACTCTACCCCTACGCCCGTGCCTAGTGCACTTCGCGTCTCCGACAAGCGTTGAACGCTTTGATTGACATCCACTCTCTCAATTTAATATGTACTCTGCGAAGTTGCTCACGATCCTGGCTGCAGTGCACGCCATCCAGTCGCTGCCGATCCTTCGACGACAAGACCCTAACGCTAGCGCAACGTCTTCCCTCTCTCCATCCTCATCGACCACGACACCGACGTCTACAGACACGACACCGGTCGCTTCATCCTCTACTTCAGCATCACCCACTCCCTCATCATCCGTCGCGGTCTCCTCTTCATCCTCCTCCGACACTCCCAAATATGTCGTTGCCCACCACATGGTGGGCAACACCTTCCCGTATACTGTCGACAACTGGGTCGCAGACATCGAACTCGCATCTCGCTCCGGTATCGATGCCTTCGCTCTCAACATCGGCTCGGACTCATGGCAACCCGGGCACGTCGCCGACGCCTACTCGGCAGCCCAAAAGGCCAACACCACCGAACCCTTCAAACTCTTCATCTCCTTCGACATGTCCGTCTTGCCGTGCTCATCTGCGGATGACGCGGCGACGTTAAGGCAATACATTACCACTTACGCGACCCATCCGAACCAGTTGACGTACGGTAATCCGCCGAGGGTGTTTGCCAGCACGTTCGCGGGAGAGAGCTGCACGTTCGGCCAGGGAAGCGTGGCGGATGGGTGGAAGTCACAGTTCACGAGGCATCCCGACCTGACCGGCCAGAACGCCGTGTACTTTGTTCCGAGCTTCTTCGTCGACCCTGCGACCTTCTCTACCTACGCCGATGTCATGGACGGCGACTTCAACGTATGTGGCCTCACCTCTGTTCGCGTTCTATGGAACACTAACAACGTGTTTTTTATGCAGTTCAACTCCGGTTGGCCGATCAGCCTCACGGATGACACCGCGAACTCTGCCTTGTCTTCGGTCGGCGCATCGCTCTCATCACTCGTCAGCGGCGTGGCGAGCGTTGCCACGAACGTCCTCTCCAAGTTCATCGGGGCAACGGACACAGACACACAGCACCTTAATGCGTTAGGTACAATGCCCACTCCGATTGATGCTTCGGGTCAGCGCGCATATATGGCAGCTGTGAGCCCCTGGTTCTTCACGCATTACAGCCCACAAACGTTCAATAAAAACGTGAGTTGATGCCTCCTGTTGTGCGAAAAATTCAGCTGACTCACATTTATAGTTCATCTACCTCGCCGACTCGCACCTGTACCCTACTCGCTGGGAGAACATCATCAAGGAGCGGGACAACATCGCCCTCGCAGAGGTCGTCACCTGGAACGACTACGGCGAATCACACTATCTCGGCCCGATCGAGGGCGCGCAGCCCAACTCGCAAGCTTGGGTTGACGGCCTGAACCACACAGGCTGGCTCGACATGACCTCCTATTACTCCACCGCCTTCAAGACGGGCTCCTACCCCGCCATCACGGAGGACAAGCTCTACATGTGGGCGCGCACGCACCCCGCGAACGCCGACGCGCCCGATCCGGTCGGCAAGCCGTCCAACTTCGCGCTGACCCAGGACACGCTATGGGCTGTGGTGATGATGAGCGCGCCGGGTACGGTCACGCTCGACACCAGCTCGGACGGGAGCGGTGTTAAGAGCTTCGACGTCCCCGCGGGCGTGAGCAAGCTGAGCGTGCCGCTCACAGTTGGCGGAGGGATGCACGGCACGATCCAGAGGGCCGGCCAGACCGTCGTCGACGTGAAGCCCGACGGATACACCTTCCAGCAGAATATACAAACATACAACTACAACGCCTTCGTGGCATTCAATGGCCAGGACTGAGGGGCTTAGTATTCCTTCTGAAGTGGCAGGGCCCGGCTGCCCTACCACTTTCTTCGACTTCTACCTTACCACAATTCGGCATGGCCATGTTTCAATGTACCGCTAGATGTACTTTATTCTTCACAGTAGTGTCACCTGCAATCAATGTATCGTTAGCCTCCGTCAAACGTTGAAATTGTTGCGCAAACCGTTGCGCGACGGGAGCATGGTGCCTTGACCCTTAGGTAGAACAGTTCAAAGATAGCCAATCGGGTTCGTTCCCGATGTCCACACCGGAGTGTAGGGCTGTTCCTTTTTAGGGATCGTGCCCGGTAATATATCTGCTAACGCTGTCCCGGAGACCCGGACAGCCTGTCCGCGTGCGGTCTATGACGTATGGGGAAGGCACGGAGCGTTGCAACCTCCGTTGCTTCCAATCATCCTACGGCATTGCACGTACTCCGCAAAGGCGTCAAGGTTATCCTCATTCTACATCTGTCAGTGTTCGATGACACTTGCTCGCGGATACCCGACATCGGCGCTTCTTCGATGCCGCTTGCCTTGAGACCGGGTTCGACGGGAACGACCTTAGTCCTTCGGATATCGCCTTCACGCGCGTGTACACATCGTCAAGGAAGACAATGCAGAATTTCAAGCGCAAGTCATATGTATTCAGTCAACTCGGGTGAGTCCCCGTTGCGGCCTGTGTGATCCTGCTCCAGGCTGCTCACGAGGAATGTCATAGACTCGGTGCCTCCTGAGATTAACGGTAATTCATTGGACATTAGAGGTTATTCGCAACGCCTGATGGCTGACTTTCGTAGTCAGTCACGCAAGCGAGACGGGGCTCCACAGAAATTAATGCGAAGCTGCACTGCAACGGGGCAAGATCACCGCGGGATAGCTGCGGTCGGGCGCACGTTTCGCCGATGCAGCAACTGGTACTCTTTGCAGCAGCAAAAGCGTACGCTGTAGATCATCTTTGACCTCGAAAAAAATCATGTAGCCTCATGGGCGTATAATCTACGCTTTGGCGTGTTTTTTTCTATATCTATATTTGCATATTGTGTCGCTTTTCAACTATGAACTCTGCAGAAGGGTTAGCTGCAGCTCCCTTCGACGGGCTCCACAACAGTGGAGCACAAGGAACGTAGGATGGTCTCCGAAGCCTTTGGCGGTGCTCGAAGGCTGCGGATGGAGGGCAAGAAGCATCCGGCGTTAGTCGTAGTCAAAGTCGACAACGGCTTTCCGTGCGTTGCGAATAACCTCTATTGCTGGCGTCGTGACAAGATAGTGACTTAGTTCCCAGGACTGACGATATGAAGATCCGTCACTCGGCGAGCTACGTATGACCCGATATTCGTATAACATGCCGGACACAAGACACGTCCGAGTGTATCCACCGTAATGTGTCCGCCACGATGTCTTCTCATCTTGCGGGTTTATTCGAGCTGTCAAACTCGAAGCGTGCCTTTGCTTCTTACCCCCAACTGTACGTATGGGGTCGGAGCGCTCAGGTCATGCCTGTGATCGCTCAACGGATCACGATGTCCCTGTCAATTCAAGTGAGGCGGATGCGACTGCATACATAAACACGAGCAAGACCCAGGCAACCTTCGGCTCACTCGCCTGTCCTGCCCCTTCATCAATGCCCCATTCTTCCAACATGAACAGCCCTGATGTCTTCGCAAGCCGTGCCCGCGTCTCCATGCAGCTGTATCACAATCAGCACAAAGAGGAACTCGAAAGGCTTGATCTGCACAAGATGATTGATCGTTTGAAGCTGGCGCTACCAGCTTCGGTCCCCGGCCAGGCTTCTTCAATGTCCGGCGGTCCAGCGATCACCTCCGGTAAACCGGTCTGCATCATCGGTGCAGGGGTAGCGGGTCTCTATACCGCGATGATATTGAAGTCTCTCAACATTCCGTATGAGATCCTGGAGCTCAGCGGGGATGTTGGAGGTGATTCGATCCGTTCTCTTTTGTTAGAAACTGGTCCCTCAAACCACCTTTTAGGTCGACTGTACACATACGATTTCCCAAACAATGGCGACGGCTACCAGTACTATGTAAAACCTGCACTTTGTGAATGATGGTCGCCTCGTTGATCCCTTTTGCCTAGGACGTCGGCGCCATGCGCTTTCCCAAGACACCGTTCATGAAACGCACCTTTGACTTGGTCGATCGTATTAACGAAGCCTCGCCCGACAGGTTGAAGTGGATCAAGTACATTTTCAAGGCAGACAACACCTTCTCCTACTTCAACGGCGTCCGACTGGTTCCATCGTCGAATGACTGGGTTGCGAATCCTGATCCATACCGCATCAATGATTACACGCCGCATTACATTCCAAATCAATATGCGAGCTTGCTCCGACCCATGGAGCTTCAGCAGGCGTTGAATGGAATCATGCAACGACTGAAAGCTGACTTCGTCACGATGGACATCGACACCGCGATGAGGAAGCTCATCCAGAACTACGACCAGTATTCGATGCGCTCATATCTGAGCCTCGGTCCTGATCGGTATCCATCGGAAGTCATAGACCTCTTTGAAGCTTTTGATAAATCAACGGGTTGGTATGATCGCGCGCTCGTCGAAACCGTGTGCGAGTCTCTGGCCTTCAGCTGGACCGATACTACAACCTTGCCAGACTATTACTGCCTGGAGTACGTCCTCTTAGACAGCCTCACAACATGTGGACTAATGACACGCTCGCTCACAGCAAGGGGTCGTCGCAGCTGCCGCACGCCATGAAGGAGCAGATCGACGTTAAGCGAATCCAGTTCAACACGCGCGTGACCTCCGTCTCCTATATCAATCCGGACGATCCGGCCTCTGGTCTTCACGTCGAGAGCAGCCAAGGTACCTGGACCGCCCAGCAGGACTTCGGCGCCGTGATATGCACGACACCAGTCTCAACATTGAACCTCATCGACCTCACCGGATGCGGGATCAACGAGAACTACGCGCAATACAGCGCGATTCGCGAGTTGCAGTATGGTCCCGCCATCAAGGTTGGGATACAGTTCTCGAAGAACTGGTGGGAGCCGCTGGGTATCGTTGGTGGACAGAGGTAGGCATCATTCCCTGTGATTTCAGCAACGGGATGCACGTTGAGGTCATCTTTCGCAGTTATACTGACCTACCAGTGCGCACCGTGTACGTAAAACGAACGCGGTTGAGATTGTTGCATTTACCGAATACCGACAGAGTGTACCCGTCCTATCCGGAGTCGGGCACAAAGTCGGCCACCCTCATTGCGAGTTACTGCTGGACGCAAGATGCCGAACGTCTCGGTGCGCTCATAGAGAATGGCAAAATGAGCCCGCTTCTCCGGTCCTTGGTCTTGAAAGACCTGGCTACGATTCACGGAATCGACGTTAAAGAACTCGAAGGCTTGGTCGTCGACTCCTACGCCTTCAATTGGTTGCATAACCCCGCAACCCAAGGTTCGCAGTCACGTCAATGCGCTTCAGCAAGCGCTAAAGCAGTCTCATACAGGTGGCTTCGCGTTCTTCGGCCCTCAGCAATTTAGCAACAAGACGTACACCGAGCTGACCCAGCCTGCTGCCCAGGGCCAACTGTACTTCGCTGGAGAAGCGACCAGCGCCTGTCATGCGTACGTGTCTGCCGTTAGAACTCCCGGCTCTGTCAATAAACAACATCTTATAGATGGGTTGCTGGAGCGCTCGATAGCGCGTGGAACTCGATCGAGCAGTTTTTGATCACCTACAACTACCCGCAAAGCATCAGAGACTCGTTCCATGAGCAGTGGGGCTCGTCCGAGTATTGGGACGAACAGAAGACCAAGAATCAGATCAAGCTGGGTCTTGCGCGCTCGGGCGTGAGGGCCTAGCACGCAAGTTCTGGTCTGGTCTTCGACGTACGCGCCAGGCCCTCGAACCTTCGCAACACGTCTTTGTGATGACAAGAAGTCGCAGCTTTGAATTGAGACCATGTAGTCGCATTGCTCCTTTGCCTTTAATGACATTCCCTGTACGGTAAAATTTTACCTAGATCGGAATCTGTAGTTATCACTACATTGCATATACTCAGCTTAACATCTGCGTCGGAGCGGTGCGTCGGCTTCGGCTCACTAGAACCGCCGAGACTGGAGGCTCGTTCAGATACGGAGTTTTTCTTTGCCAAGCCGCCCAAGCGACCTTGGTCTTTCGGCGAACAGATGTGAACTTGGCTACACAGCGCCATGCTGTATTCATTGGCAATTGTAAGGCTACTCCTATCACTCTCCCAAGGCCATGCATACTTGAACTCGTGGTAGGTAGTAGGTAGGTAGGTAGGTAGGTAGGTAGGTAGGTAGGTAGGTAGGTAGGTAGGTAGGTAGGTGAATCAACGCACCATGCATACTTGAACTCGTGGTAGGTAGCAGGTAGGTAGGTAGGTAGGTAGGTAGGTAGGTAGGTGAATCAACGCACCTGGTCCCTGAACAGGAACGGTCGCGCATGCCACGGACATCCACATTTACCTTTCAGTGGGCGTAGGATGCCGACAACACCGTTTCACCCCGCACGTACACCATGGTATCCGCAGCATCAGCGCAGCGCGCTGCAAGCATCGCCGCCTGATCTGATGACCGGTGCATGACTGCCTGGCGCCTATCATCCATCGTCCGCAGGCTTCAGGCAGAGCCAACCGCAGCCACAAGAATCTCCAGACCTCTCCGGATCATGCTATAAGAACGATCTACTTACATTGGGCCATGCCGTCATTCTACGATTCGTTTGAACGATGTCTACTGGGATTGTTCTGCACTTGCGCGACCAACACGTACTTCCTGGTGAAAGGTTGGCTGGGACTGTTGACGTCGATTTCGACAAGGGGTTGCTGGAGGATATCGAACAGATCAAAGTGAAGATCAGGGGTTCAATCCAGACGTAAGTCTTGTCACGTCTCCTTGCTAGATGTCTGTTTTAATCTCTACTTGACAGCGTCGTGTACAACTCGACTGGTGTAGGCACGAATACCTACCCCACGCGAGTCGAGCTCATTCGTGCCGACATTCCCCTGTGGGAACGTGACCAGACGTCACCACAAACGGGCACGCTCACCTTTCCGTTCGACTACCAACTGCCATCCAGACTTCTGCCCTCCTTCCATGCGAAAGGTGGCAACGGATACGGAAATATCACTTACTTCGTGGAGGTAGTCGGCTCGAGGCCAGGCTTGCTGCATCGAAGTCGACGCGTTCGATCGCTTTTCTCGGTACTTCCTGTTGGCTCGCGTGAGCATGACGAGGTTCGTCGGTCTTTGACCCGGGGCTGGGGCGCCGCCATGCCGTGGAAGGCATGTACGCGATCCAAGTCCATACGCGAAGGAGTGTGGGGAGGCTATTCGCAAGTGGACGTCAATGTGCGCTACTGGCACGGTTTCCTTCTTATGATGTGTCATTGATTCGAAACCGATATAGTTGCGCGTTCCGGACGTCCTTGCATTCCCCTTGGGCACGCCTATACCGATCAAGCTGGATATCATCACCACGACAAAATCCTACAAAGCGTCAGAGCCAGGCGACGAAAAGGACGGTGAACCCATGTTTCCGGCACCTCCGATGGATCCCACATCTCTGAAGCTTCGTGTTGACCGCGAGACCACTGTGAACTCGAAGGAACAGTGGACTACTGTAAAGGCCAGAATTACTGACCTTGTGTGTTATGCCGTTGGATTTGGGCCCGAGGGCAAGAACAATGTCTCTTGCAACCGTCTCCGTGTTTGGCAGGATGCACCGGAGTGGATACCTGCTCCTGATCAGTCAAAGGGTCAACTTCTTGGACGCAACAAGGAACGACAAGTTTGCAGACGTGCCAGCCACTTTGAGACGGTCATCGAACTCGCATGCCCACCCTCCTTCAAGACCGACACTCTCGAAGCAGCGGTGAGCATACATCATCACCTTGGATTATCCCGGCTCAACTCTTCCGTGGAATCCAGTACTTCCTTCGTCTACGGGTGCCTTTTCCCGGAGTTGGGAACGACGTCAAGTGTGAGATACCTTTAAACATCGTCGCCGGCTCCATGCGGTCTCGGACGAGCATTGCGGACAGTGATACGGATAAGGCCGGATTTGTTGCGCGGAACGCAGACGAGAGGTCGCTACCTCCGTACTTCGAGACGACAACCGTGCTGGATTTGCCACCGTATGTTCCTCTCTTTGACCTGGTACGTCTAGATTGCTCAATCCAAACTCCAGGGCGTATTGGTCGGCCGAGGACTACATCTTCGAGGCAGATGAAAAGGACTGAGGCTCAGATCTTCTCCGCCTAGCTTTCCGTGCATCTCACCCTGTATGAATGCACTGGCAGTGATCGAAACATCCATGTGTATTATGCTACCGCTGTTGAAGCCTTGCCGATGTTATACGGTCCCTTCAGGAGCTGGACTGCTTGAATCTTTCCTTCAGCCTGTGATCCTTCCGGCCGCCAACGGAGTGCATACGGCCATCAAACTCCAAACGTTGACGCGTGAAATTGAGCATATGCGACGACGATATGTGCGAGAGTAAGCACCCTCGTTGACCGATGCGCATTCAATCACACGGACTTATGAACTTCGGTGTAGCGTTCCTCGATGCCACTATGATCAACGTAATGACAACAAGATAACGTTCGAGTTGGAACGCAGCAAAATACATTCGATTGCACGCTCTGAGTGATACATCATCATGCCCATATATTTTGCTTAGAAGACCCATCAACTGAAATCAACAACCCAAAATCCCGATGGATGACTAGTATGCGACTTCTTCGGTGTACTGCTGCTCCTCCACCACAACATCGCCATCAGGCTCGACGTATTCTTCTTCAGCGGTGTATTGCTGCTCCTCGACGACCTCTTCTTGGCCGTATTGGTTTTCGTAGACATCCGTCTGCTCGGTGTATTGCTCCTCGGCGGCGTATCCACCGTTGTCAACGACAACCTCCTCGCTATATTGCTCTTCGGAGTACTGTCGGTCTCCGTAAGCTCTGGTTTCGTGAGACCATCAGCAAAGGCGCAGGACTACCAACCATTATATGACGATAGATTCGAAAGGATGAGAGGAGTGCAAGAGGGATCGAGTACGATGCAAGGTATGTCTCTGAGTCTAATGCAATAGCTGGCAATAGCATGGTCATATATACGTTTAGAGGCGCAGGCTTTTGGAAATTACGGTACTGGACTGCAAGGTGTCCTTCGACAGCAGCGCCCATCAAGATCACTTCCAATTCGCGCTCGCGACAACGCCGTTTCAGAGAACTCACGGAACTAGCGCTATACACGGCTATTCATAACGCTGCATCAGGAGGTCCTCAATCCCAGGATATGTGGAAGGCCATTGGGGAGATGGGCACGCCGTTGGGACCGCCTCAACTGCGCCGCCGCAAAATACCTGATTGAAGCTAAGGCGATGATGGAAGGAAGCGACATATACATCGAGAAGGTTCGGGTTGGTACCGAACTCGTGTGGTCGGTAGATCGCCTGGCCTGAGATACCGGACGCCCACTAGTGAATAGCTTTTGCCGCCGTTCTCTTCGCACTGTCCTCACGTATAGCGTCGCTATGCTGATAGTACGGGACAATGGACCAGACTTCTTCTCAGAGCAGCTTTGGCCCCGCTCCGGGCTGGATCGTGTCAGTAATCGCACCCTGTTCAAGATCGCAGCTGCTGAATGAAATCTTCACATAAACAATATGTCGCGCCATGCTGGTCCTGGGATTCGCACGGATGATATAGTGACGGAAGTATGAACCCCGACTTCGCAGAATGCGATGGATTTGACATTGGTCACCATACGAGCCGGCACAATGATCAGACCAAAATCAGGAAGACGAGACCATGTAAAGCGCACTCCCAAACCATATGGCTTTTCCCTCTACTGCAACACTGGTATTGTGTTTGTCGGGTACATTTTGCGTCAGCATGAGTCCCTAAGTATATCATATTCGACCTTCTCATTCACAGTTAGACGCTTGAGATGGCCAACTTTCCGGTGAGGAAGATCATTGCAGGTTACAACGCAAGGTCAATCACTGCGCCGACGCCGTTCGCAGGCGCGCCGCCATCGTCACGCAATTGGTCTAGGCATAGACAAAGAGCTACCATGAATGCAATATCCACTGACCAATCACAGATCAGCATCTCCCGTTCGGCTATGTTCGTGTTCAAGGCTCACCGCCGGGTCCGACGGTCAGTATATAGGACTGTTGATCGAAGATGAACTGCCGCGAATTCCAGAATTTGCGATCTATTCGCGCGATGACTGCTCCATCGTATTGTATCGTCGCTTCGCGTGCAAAGAAGTCGCCCTTGAGAGAGAGCTCCATCTCGCGTCCTGCGTACGGGCCGCACTTGTTCTGGAACGTGATAATTAGGTTCGCGCCGAAGGAGACCTTGGAGCGAATTCTGAAGAGCCGCTCTTTGGTAACAGGATCATGTCCGTTGAATACTGAATGCACAAAATGCATAGGCTCGAACGAGATATCCATGAGTGGAGCGCCTTGGGCATCGACGAGCTCTTTCCAAGGTTTCAATATGTAAAATCAAGGCCTCCGACGTTGGAGTGCACTCACGTTGCCGCCCATGCCATGTAAATGTCTTGCCATTTACGCGAAATATAGGAGTTTCTGTCATCGCATCACGGATCGTGAAGTCGTCACCGCTCCATGATAACCGCTTCTCTTTGATCTTCAGGGCTAGTTCTGTCGGATGTCGAGTATAGTTTGGTAGGACACCAAGCGGATATCCCATGTTGCTGACAGTTGGTGCATTCACGAATTGCACCGGTGATGTCCAAATTGGAGCGGCCATTCCCTGACCGACGGGTTGCGCGGGTTGCCATTGGTATTGATTCTGAGGATGTGCCTGAGGCTGCCATTGAGCCTGATGCTGAGGGTACGCATGGGGATGCCAGCTTGCGCCGCGGTGAGTTTGTTGTTGGGCTTCGAGCGGAGGCCAGCTCATCGTATAAGCCCGTCACACTGTGGAGAAACAAGGGAAAAGATAGAAGTGACCGGATCGATGCAAAGTATAGGAGAGGCCGTACCATGGATCGTGTGCGGGTCATGAGAGCGTTGACGTGATGAGAAAGCGATCAAATATGGCGGAGTGATGGTGGAACAGATGGTGGTCGTAAATAAATCAATGAAGCTCAAGAGCAGCAAATCCAAAAGATGCGAACAGCCATGAGAACTCCGAGTGAAAGGAGAGCGATCATTAGCAGTCATTTTGTACAAGGCTGTGTGTGATGAAGTATCGTCATGTCGAACTCGAACGAGTGTATGGCGGCGGGCGGCAGCGTACAAACATGCAATAACAGCGCTTAACAACGCGTACATAACGCGTCAAGCTGTTTCCAACGTTTTCGAGCTCTGCCCTATTCGTCAAGCCTATGCAGTTGGCCGCTCCGCTCGCTGTGTCCTCTAGCTCACATCATAATGCTGACCTACTGCGGACTTCGTCTCCATCGAAAAAATGACCCGTCTAAGAAACCCATCTTGGCCTTGCACTCGTCCACCGACGACCCTGAGCTTACCAGTTGCTCAGGGGACGACTCAACTGATACCTTTAATGATGTTTCAATCTCTCCCAAGTCACACAATCATACTGTTAATGCCAATGAAACTGAGCCTAGCTTTTGTCGTCTTCTACCTGAAGTCAGATTCAAGGTCGAACACAGGGTCTTTGGGAGCAAGACAGTCTGAACATGCCGTTCTATGGCGTAAGCAATGCGCACAACTCCCTAAACACAGTTATAGGTCTTGCCTCCGAAACCTACGTCACATGGCGATCCTTCAGCAACTTCTCCCGTGGACAATCCCGCTATTCAGATCACTTGACAGCCTCTCCTCCTCTAATGCGTTACCGGCACCTTTCAGATCTGGTGCTTTCATCCGGCAGAACGCCATCTTCTCCTCTGCCTCTCCATCTGGTTTCAAAGTCTCTGTCACCGCGGGGTCCACGCATAGTAATGACGCGCACGCTGGCAGTGCCGAGTGCACACGCGAACAGAACTCTCGCATCGCTCGCGAGGTGCAGAGGACCAGGCAGGTGCTTGCCGAAATCAAGAACGGTCTTCCTGGCCCTCGACCGGCTCAACACACTTCGGCTCCGAAAAGTGCAGGTGGCCATGACGAACGGGCGGCGCTCTGTACGCTAGCTCTACCGCTTCTCAATAGCCTGGAGGCCTGGAGCACACCGCCTCCGCGAACATGCATGGGCACATCAGGAAAAATCTGACTATCGAAAGAGTCACTTATTGGGTACCGAAACCCTCTAAAGCTACTAAATGAGCACGTTTTAGTACGTTTTAGGAGGTTTTGAGCAAATCCGGTTTTTCCTGATGCATGCCACTGCAATACCCTACTTCGTGGACAGCTGGGCCGGTAATGGAGACCTTCCCGTTCCAGCTGTTCGGTCCTTCGAGCGAACTCGGCTTCCAACCCTTCCGGTTCTTCCGCGATGGTACCGGACTCACCCTAAGGTCCTCGCATTGTCGCCGTGTTTGCGCTATTGGGGAGGTCTGCTATGCGTGCAGCTGCATACGCGGCGAAACGGCGTTCAAGAAACTGCATGCGCGCGCCGTGGAGCGGGTATTTCCCTTTTCAGAACTGGCCCACTGTCACCATCGCCAGCTTCGAGGGCTCATCCGTACTAGTGAAGAGGACAACGTGCGGTCGCGAAGCAGGGTTCGTTGACCAACCCGTGAACTCACTGTACATTAGCTTATCTTGATGACAGGTGCGCAGTATGAACGCGCAGCTGGACCGCCATCATGCGCCTGCCGCGGCACCCCGCGAATACACCCTGTTGGCGCCCGATGCGGGCGATGTGTCCGAGGCATACGGCGGTAAGGTGCATTGCTTCCAGTGCACTGCGCCGCTTGATCCGGCTGAAGCGCGTGCACACGTTGGCGCGCACATCCTTCGCTGTCAGTTCGGAGTGATTGGCGAGCGTCTGCAGGGGCGGGTGAGTGGCCGAATGCCGTATATGCGGTGGAACGCTTACCGAAGCACGACGAAGGCCCGATTCCCGAACTCGTGTCGATTCTGCGGTCGCTCTGGCACCTGCACGCTCGCGCTCATGAAGCTCGCGGGGGAAGTGTCTGACTTAACCGCAGGGAAGGTCGAGACGAACTGTCCTCGTGCTCACACATTCTCCATAGCATGGGCCAAGAAAGCATCCAAGAGCAAACCATCTACCAACGTACCCATCGCCTGTCCTTTCTGCCCCGCCAACCCGGTAACAAAACAGTGGCCTGCGTTCTGGAAGTATAACATGTACAGTCACATCCGAAACGAGCACCCGGATCACTGGAATTTCGCAAAGGAACATCCGACGAATCTTTCCGCCAACCTCGCAAAGGAACATCCGACGAATCTTTCCGCCAACCTCACTGACATTATCTTCCTTACCGCGGACGAGCTTGAATTCTTGGGCATTCCGTTGCCATCTGGCAAAGAGGACGAGTTAGACGCCATTTGTGTCCCGCCCTATCCACTATATGTTGCCTCTGACCATTCCCATAGCGAAGACCGCATCTGAGCTAAATCATGTAGACAGCGCCTCGAATGAGCTATAGCTGGCGGCATCATGCAGATGTTAAACACTGCTATGTATGCGTACTACCTCTCAACTTCTTGAACGCGTGGCGTGAAGGAAGGCGCCCAAACAGGTGTAAGCGTGACGCAATCACGCACTTGTCATGCAGAAGTCACAAGATTGCGTCATATTCACCGGCACCGCCACCTCAGAAAGTGAATAAGCCTTCTGTTCTTGGTCCCTTGCAGGTCTGCAGCCAAGATGCTCGAGAAAGTTGCATGCTTGTATCGTCCTCGGTGTGCTTGTGCTCATAGCTATCTTCCAGGTTACCTCATGGTGGTCGTCTTCTTCAGCTCCTGCTCAGGCAACAGCGAAGGGGTTTGACCCAACAGACCCGAAGCAGAACCCGTTGAATCCCGAGGGACTCAAGCCGTGCGTCTGCAGTTCGTTCGGACCCGTTCCGAGATTTTCTGACACCTCGATGTTATTAGATGCTGCGCATGTCCACAGACAAAGTCTGCTAGGGACGACTGCTTCATGCGCTTTGACCCCGCGGAGGCTGACGAAAAGTGCAAGATCCTCGTGCAGCAACATCTTGCGTGCATGCGGGGGTACGGCTTCAAGGTCTGAAAACTGGATGCAAACGAAGACCTCGCTGGGTGACGCCACGTCAGGCACTCGTCCCGTCATAGACGCATTCATGCGTTCATCACATCTTATTCTCTATCTGTATCCATAGCCATGCTATAATATTTCCGCGATTCTCGCCTCATATTGACCCAGCCTCCGTTCTCACACATCTCCTTCGCCTGCTGGTCCTCGCCTGCTCATATTTACTGTCATAGACTCGGAATTTCCCCAGGCCAGAAGGCAGGCCCGCCCTTGTTGGTCGCGTACCATTCTCTATCGTGAGCTAGAAGAACTCTGACCCGGTCCTTCTTCTCTAACGCTGCGATACGTTGAATGTGGGCCTTCGCCTTGTCCATGTCCTTGTGCATGATGGCCTTGACGCTGCCGTCTTCGTTTGTTCTTATGGCCATGCTCGCTTCTCCGGTGAGGAGCCGTCGGTCGTGCGCGCTGTCACCCGCGAAGTAAATCCATGCCCCGTCTGCGGATGTCCGCACCAGCAGATTGGTGTGCCCATGGCAATGACCTTGTGCATCAACGAGGTATGCGCTTCCGTCACCGAAGACATCGAGTGCTAGGGGAAATGGCCCTAGAGGCTGCCATGTCTCCCGGCCTTCGAAACGTGTACGGTCCTGTGGAAGGCCGGAAGCCGGTACGGCGTTCACATCCTCCGTGTTGCTCTCGGTCATGTGGCAACTGTCTGCGCCCACGATGAACGTCGCGTTCGTGAAAGGCCTGGGGTCTCCTGCATGATCTACTCTCTTCTGGTCAGATGCCACTCAAGGTAAACTCAGCAGTTGAAGCACTCGCACCCCAGTGCAGATGGCTGATAATCACGTAGTTCACATCAGATGGCTCGATGCCCCCTATCTGGAGCGACTCAGCCACACTCTGTTGGACAGTAGGGACCCAGTGTTTCTTGATGCCTTCGTAAGGCAGCGGAGGGTACGCTTCCAGGTCCCGGCGAATGCCCAGGTCGAACACCACGGTTTTGCCGGACGACGAGTGCCTCAGCAGGAAGGATAAAGATGGGACATCGATTGGGTCTTTATACCCAGCCAGGATGAGTTCAAGAGGAAGTTGCAGCATGCCCGCCTCCAGCGCGGAGACACGGAAGAAGGGCTGATCTTTCGCGGGCAGCGGCAGCGTCATAGGTGAGTAATCGTCCTGGGAGTAAATCAAGCGATGACTGGGATCTTTTGTATTTCTATTTGTATCCTCAAGGATTATATCACAGGCTATTCGGGGATAATCAAAGCATGAAATATAAGTAGGTTGTTTGGAGCATCATTCCCAGGTTCGTGCTTCTAACTAAACATAAACCCATGTAGGCACGGTCGATGCATGACGTGCTACGAAGTCCAGGGTCAGCTGATGACCATCCGGTGTACCCAGAGACACGTACTCAGCTCTAAAGAGCAGGAATCGTCCCCGGCCAAAACGCATTCCCATCCTTGTTGGCTGCGTACCAGTCTGTGTCATGCGAGAGGAGCACGAGCACACGGTCTTGACTGCGAAGTTCTGCAATGCATCGGATGTGCGCTTCCGCCTTATCCTTGTCGTGGTGCATCCGCGCCTTCACAACACCATCCGAGCTCGTTGTAGTGGCCATTGTTGCTTTCCCGGTGAGGATGTGTCTGTGGTGTGCACTATCTCCAGCGAGGTAGAGCCAACCTCCGTCTGCGGATGTGCGCATGAGCAGGTTGATATGGCCGGGACAATGGCCCTGCGCGTCGACGACGTAAACGCTCCCGTCATCGAATAGGTCGAGGGCGAGTGGGAAAGGTCCTAACGGCTTCCAAGCGTCGCGGCTCATGAACTTGGTCCGATCCTTGGGGAGAAGCTCCGAGGGTACCATCGCGCTGGGGTCTTCTGGATAACCCGGTGAACAGATGTGCTTACTGTCTGCACCGACCATTATCGTCGCCTTTGTGAACGGTCGTGGATCCCCCGAATGATCTAGTGTTGTGAACTTATCAGCTTGACCGATCGGTTGTAAAATGGACTTATCACCCACTCACCCCAGTGTAGATGGCTGATGATGACATAATCCACAGCAGATGGGTCAAGACCACCTTTACGGAGTGACTCCTCGATTGACTGAGGCACCCAAGGCTTGAAGTGCTCGTTGATAAACGAAATCACATGCGGTGGATAGCCCTTCAACTCTCGCTCTATACCCAGGTCAAAGACGATAGTCTTCCCAGACGACGAGTGACGTAACAGGAATGATAGCACGGGGGTGTCAGGAGCGCCCTCGCCATTTGCTAGAACCATCTCCATCGGCAGTGTGAGCATACCGGATTCGAGTGCGGATACGTGACAATAATTTTGGTTTGCGCCGGGTTTGGGTAGCAACATGCTGAATATGTGCCGCGGTGCTGGACCGATTGAGGGAAAGGACGACGTAAGTCAGTTCATATACGAGATTTAGACGATGAGCTGCCGATCACTGCGTAAGCTCTCCGGCCCATCGTGATCTTCGAATTCCCATCTTGTGTGGTGGTGGGCAGGTAGGTATATCTCCGGCCCGGTCCTATAGCGGAATAACCGGTTGCTGCCCCGCATAATCCCTTGAATCTGATGCCAGAAGATGAAACCGACCAAGAGAAGCACGATCATATCCTCTGAACAATCGTTACATCATTACCATTGTCGAATGCACGGGCGTATTCTTTCTTCATTCGACCACAGGATCGAATTGTCCTGGCCAGAACGCACTCCCACCTCGATTCGCGGCGAACCATTCTTTGTCGTGCGCGAAGATGACCTTCACCTTATATCCCTCGGCGAACTCTTTTACGCGCTTGATGTGGAGCTGTGCAAAATCCTTGTCATCGTGCATGAGGCCTGCAGTGCCCCCATTCGATATGCGTTCAACAGCCATCTTCCCCTCTCCAGTAAAGAGCCGCCTGTCATGGACGGTGTCTCCAGCGAGGAGAAGCCATGCGCCATCGGGTGATGTGCGCACCAGCAAATTGAGGTGGCCCGGGCAATGGCCTGGAGCGTCGATGATGTAGACACTGCCGTCCCCAAGCATGTCGGTCGACAAAGGAAATGGCCCCAGCGGACTCCATTCGTTTCTCGACGCGAACTTAGTTCGATCTTCGGGAAGCAAGTCGGACGCGACGTATGCGTGCTGGTCGTGAGGATAGCCAGGAGGACAAAAGCCACCTTCGCCGACAATGAAGGTTGCCTTAGTAAATGGCTTAGTATCGCCTATGTGGTCTTCAAGATCACAATCAGTCTGAACCCACAAAAAAAGAAGTTATGAAGCCAACCTACCGAAATGCAAGTGACTGTAGATCACGTAGTCCACCGCTGCGGGGTCCAGGCCACCTTCCTGCAGCGATTCGCTGACTGTTCGTGGTACGTTCACGGGCAGAAAGTATTGTTTGATATCTTCCACGACCGCCGGTGGATATTGGTGTATGTCTCGCAAGAGGCCTAAGTCGAAGACGATTGTCTGTCCTGTGGATGAATGCCGTAGCAGGAACGCCAAAGACGGCACGAGAACTCTGTCGTGGGCTCCCTCAAGGACTTGATCGAGAGGCATAGTGAATTCGCCCCCTTCTAGAGCAGATACATGACAGAAATTCTGCTGTTCAGCTGGCGCAGGTAGTGCCATCCTTTAAGAGATGGAGGAGAAACACGACAACCAGTTGCGCGATATAATTTGCGTAACTCAGGACCGCCCGCGGGAAACACCCTTTTATAGCCCCATTTCCGTACCACAGTCAGCTAGGTAGGGGTAGGTGCAAAACAAGTGGCCCGATGTCGCCGACGTTGAAACTGATGTCAGAGCTATGTAGTCTTGGAGGCTAGGTTATCCCACAACTCTCCGCACCTGGCCAGGCTTTCAACATGGCGGAATTCTCGACAAAACGGGGTCTCCTGAATCCCAGCTTCGAGGGCTACAAGTTTGCTGCGTTAGATCAAGAGACCGTAGCGACCCAGTACGCTCTCGAATATAAAGCGACGCAAGCTGCTCTGTCTGGTCGATCATCGTTGTCGTTCCAGGAAGTTCAAAGCCGGATCCGACACAATCATCTTGTGGTCCATGAGTCCGGGCGCGCGCTATATATCGATGAGTCTCTGAGGCTGATCGTAGTGGAGCTGGAGAAGGTGTGTACGGACATCATCGAAGGCTGATTGTGACTAACGGCGAACCGAAGTAGGATACCCTTCAACCGTTGTTCAGGATCGCATACGAACTACCGAGCCCTATACAGACCGACTCGCAGCATGATATTCAAAGGGAATATCCGTCGGCTGCGTTCCTGACCGACTCTGTCTGTGCTGTCGCAGATGGATATGGTTATCTCTACGTCGTGCAAATACCAGCTCAGGGCGGAGCAACACTACTTGGGACGCTGGAGCTGCCAGACAACACCGTTCCATTCAGGATCCATCAAGGCGCCCTCGTGTCGCCATCCGAAGCAACGCTCATCTTATCTTCATGCACCCATATCGACCGCCCCGTGGACGCCGAACGTCCTACACGACCCGCGATCACGAAAGTCGAGTACGACATCCGGTGCATTCGTTTTAGCGTGCCTGTGTTATTGCCTCAGGACAGGGTGCAGGCAATGGATGTCATCTGGCACCGGAAAGGCGAGGATGTCCCGCTCTACACGTATCATGACTCCGCAAGACACGCTTGGCTGCTGGTGGGCAGCTCCATCTATCGTCCTGCATCCGCACCATCGAGCGCGTACGAGCCGTCCGCAGACGAGCTGGCACCCGTGCCTCGGAAAGATGAAAACTTGGAGGCCGCTGTAGAAAACAAAGAACCGCCACCACCCCCTCCCTACTCGTGGACGCAGACCGGTGACACGGTCAGCGTTGCGTTTGCCCTCCCAAGGTCAACCCCCAAGTCCGATATCAAAGTCGCATTCTCACCCAAGTCACTGACCGTTTTCGTCTCCGGCGAGACTACGCTGTCGGCGCCACTCCCTCGCTTCTCCAAGACGCTATGGGACGGCATACAGCCGACCTCCAGCGTCTGGACGTGGGACCGCGAGGCAGAAAAGGCACTCGGACTACTCACCGTTCATCTCGATAAGCAGCATGAGGGCACGCGGTGGCCACAGGTATTCACCAGCACTGGCAGCGCATCCGAGGACCCATATGACGTGGAGGTACCCGAAACGCTGGACCCATCTGAGCTCGCCAACATCCTGGAGAGCATGGAGAAATTCACGATCGCCGCCCGAACCGGCGAAGACGCGAGTGGCTTAGGGCTGGGAACAGGCGTGCCCAGCTTCGCGAAGGGAGAAATGGACGATGAAGTGGATGTGTCCGTAGGCAGCGCTGCGTGCGTGACATGGGTCTCCGACTCTGGAGATACCCTGCCCATGTCAACGAAAAACGGGGACGGCACGCTGCAGCTGCTCTCTACGCCCATTCCCGGCATATCCGAGCCTTCACTCATCGGCAAAAACGGCGTGGACGGTGTCGTCTTCACTCTATCACCCGCTTCCAGCCCGGATGGCCCAGCTGCATGGTCCCATACGTCAACGTTCTCGGCGCTCGCCTTCGTGTTAGCATCGAAGCGCGACGTCCGCTTTACGTATCATGTTCCTTCAAAAGCTGTCCTGGCATTTGAAAGCGGCAGCGGCGCGGGCTATGGTGGAAACCTCTATCTGTATCGCAGCACCAAGCCCAAGGACACCTCTGGCCAGCAGTCGATCCTGCGCGTAGGTGGTGGTGCTGCCGGCTCGTTGCTGGGTGTTGGGGGGTTAAAAAACGATGGGCAACTCATCATCCTCTGTCTTTGTGAGGAGGGACTGTTCGTTTTGCGGGGGCTGTTATGACTAGCTTGACAGAAGAACAAGAGCGATATGTACTGTAATCACAAACCTTGGATAACCACAGATAAATGCTACACGATGCCAGGGACACTGAGAAGCGGAATCCTATGCCTATGATGCTACATCTGTCGTGATACATATGTACAATACGCAGAGTTTGAACGGCGGGCTAGGAGGAAAAACGAAGCCAAAGGGAGCAGCAGACGAGATTATGTGACAAAGGAATCGAAAAGCAAGATGAATTACGTGGAGGCCTTGATGGGATCCTCGCTCTTGTCCAGAAGGCCTTCGGCCTTTACCGCGGGATGGGGTTCGTCTCCGCCAGGCTCGGACTCAAGCTGCTTTGCGTCGCCATTCGGCAGCGATTTGGGCGGCGGCGGGGCTTCGCCTTGCAGGACGTGGTCAACGTTGCCAATCGGGATGGGCGTCGTCGCATCTGGGTTAGGGGTATCCTGCGGTTGTCCGGACCTCGAGAATGTGCCGACACCGGCTTCCTCTGCTTCCTCCTCGTTCATGTCCGAATCCGAGTCCTTCTCAAGATCCGCGAGTTGCTCCCTCAAGCTCTTCGTCCCATCAGGCGCACCGGTGCCGAAGGTCTCGCTGAAGAACGACCTGCTGCCGTTCGCACCATCAACGTCCATGTCCTCGTCCGTGTCATCTTCATCACTGTCGTCATACTTCTCGAACATGAGCCCTGAGTCGGACACGATACCAGACCCAGGGTGGAAGGTGATGCCACCGGTGCTTCCGAGGACACGCGCGAACCCACCGAGCCCACCCGCACTGAGCAAGCCGCCGAGGTTTCCTGCGGGACCATTCTGTCGTCCATCCTGATCCTGGTTGCGCTCTGCCAAGGCTTGCCTCCGCGCCCGGAACGCCATCAATCGGCTTTGGGCGAAGAGCTGCGGAATCTCTTCGGGGGTATCGTAGCCGTACTTGTTCTCGACGCGATCCTTGATCCACGCATACCACTCCTCCTTCGTCTTGCCGTGGAGCAATGCGACTATGAGGATCGTCATGTTGTCGCAGCCGATCCCAGCACCCGAGGTGGTGTCCGGGGCCAAACAGTGCTCGCAAATCTGCTCGCAAATTTCACCGAGTTCCTTGCCTTCCGCCACCCATCGTCTTACGATGTTGACGACTTGCTGGGAAGAAAGGCAGTCCCAGATACCTGTGCGGACCCGATGAGACGATCCTACACATGATGGTCCTCAACTCTACGTACCGTCGCACGCCAGCACGAGGAACTCGTCGTCGTCGGTGATGTCATGCGTCATAATATCCGGATCGCATGTGATGATCTGGTTTTCAGCGCTAAGGGAAAGGTTCTTCTTATATTCGAAGTCACCAAGCGCACGAGAGAGTGCAAGGTTTCCTAAGCTACGGTCAGTCCCACTCAATGTCCAGAAGCGAGGCAGTCTCACCGTTGACGCGACCGTATTCGACGTAACCTCCGGCCGCCACTATCCGGGACTTCTCGCCTATGGACTTGTGTGAGATCTGCAAAGTGAGAGCATGCACATATGACGCACTCTCGTTCTGTGGCTTGTGGTCGTAACTCATAGCTTTGACCTCTCCTTTAACGCTCAAAACCGATCGGGAGTCGCCGGCATTCGCCTGTATCAGATTCAGCAACATATGCAGGTGCAAATGCATGCACATACCACAAGGAGTTTGTTATCATGTGTGATGAGTGCAGCGACAGCGGTGCAACCCGACGGATCCCGGAGATGCGATGGATCTGGAAAAGAGTAAGAACCATAGATGATAAAGCCTGCGTGTATGCAGGCGTACCTTTAATCATCTCCTCATCCGTGTGCAAGAACGCCTGTTTCATTGCCTGCTCCCACTGCTCTGACCGGTACGACTCTTCTTGCTGAAGGAGCTGATGTACACGCTCACCCGCAAACTTCGCAGCGGCCGCGCCTGTCGAGCCATATCGCACTCGGAGGTTCACAGAGAGGGTAACGGTACACACCGCCATGGCCATCATATACGGCAAAGAAGCTGTTGTGCTTGTCCGTGCCCTCTTCTTCCAGTTGCAACGCCACAGTATGCGCATCCTCCATACCTGACAACAAAGACCAGTTCAGCGGCCGCACAGATGACTTGCATGGAACATCGCATGGCGTTCCATGGACCCGATCTAACCAGAACTTGCTGAAAAACATTCACTTACTTATTCTCCATCCTTGCATCTCCGAAACGGCGTATAGAAACCGCGCATCGCCTCCACTTTCGGTCTTCTTCTCAGTCGCTATTCAGGAGGACAAGATAAGACTATGTCTTGGCTTTCCTACGGGATGAACGAACCTGGTTGTGATAATGTTTGACCCTAACACGCCCAGCATGAGCTCGCGCCGTGAAACGAACATGTAAGCGCTCACCATGACTCGGCGATATGGGTGGAGCTAGTGTGGTAAGGGTTTCGGATCGTTCGGTTGTTTTCCTGATCGCTGTGTCTTCCTGCAGTACGGACGCGAGCGACGAAAAAATACGCGGGCAAGTCGTGTGGACGGGGTTCGGGGACGAGAGAAGGCAATGAAGAGAGCGGGCGTGCGGGATCTGGGCCTGAGTTTCGTGCCAGACAGCTGCGTATGCCGTTTCGGGAAATGGGCCGTAATCTGGTGGAGCACAGCACCTTGCTCATCGGTTTAGCCCCGAATAGCAAAATTGCAGCAGCACAGTGGGGCTTTGGGACGGGATTGGTGACCCGTTCGAGTATTAACGGACAGCTTCAGGCCCATGCTGCTCACATCCTACACCAGCTGCAGGATCTCGCTGAGCTCGGAGCTGTCGTACATGAAGATGCGATCTCGAGACCGTCTACAGCATTCCGGAGCTACAATGTTCGCGCCGTTCTCAGCCATCTCGTTGCATTGCCCTCCGAAGATGCGTCGATATGGCTACGGATCTCCAGAAACATACGCTCGATCCGCGCACGATTCTAGGACGATGACCTCGATACTCGTGGTTGCAAGGAGGCCGCAATCCTTCGAAATCGATGAGCTCATTGGCTGCATCTCGAGAGGAATCATATTTTCGAACTACAATAGACAAGTCCCAACGAGAGGACTAGCTACTATGGTCTACGGACATGGCGGCGGTCTTCAGACCGCTGTTGAGATAGTTCGGCAACAGCCGACGAACGGAGCCGCTCTGGTGTACTATGGTTCGTTTCAGCATGAGCATTGAGGCAACCCATTAGCAATGGACAAGAATGGACGAGACACCAGTAATCGTAAACCGAGTACTGGTGTTGTACAAGAATACAGCTACGAATCGAGCGCTAACGTTAACGCTCTTTCGCGGTGTTCTGGCCGGATTCGGGAATGTAATAGCATGTAGCGCAGGATACATAGCTCACTATTCACATCTCCCGAGGTTGGCGATGTAGAAATTGGAACGAGGACCCTACGTAGTTATAGAATGAGATCCCGATCAGGGCATGAACGGCAGTAGCGCACCTTATGATTAGAAAGGGGTACAACGCGCCGGCGAACAAGCAAACGTACGCGCCTGGATTGAGATAGCATCTAGGAGTATATGTACGCCGGTGAGTCATCAATGTGCTAACCTTGAGTACTCATAAACAAAGAAGCTTTATACATGGCTATCCTATCTGCATATGCGCTCGGACGTGTTTCGAGACGGCATGCGCGCTTGTATTTGCTAGCAATGCGGTTTCCCATTGCATGCATGTGAATGATGATGAGGAAGCACGTTCGAGTTCGTCGAAATAATGCAATACGATGACGACCAATTGCCAGATCCGTGACGCATGAGGCATTCATTTGGAACCCTCGTCGCGCAAGTATGAGTGTTTGGGTGATTTCGAAACAGCGTGTGCGCTTCAGCCAGGTCGTCAGACCTCTGCATCGATGCTTCGCGAGCAAACCAGTTCATCTGGCCTCAGCCACAATGGAGATCCATATCGGCCGAAGGTAACTTTTCACCGATTGCGAAAGGGCAGGGACACACGTTAATGAATAGATGTACGTGATCTAACCCTTTGGCAGGTCTTACCGGGGGCCCGCAAGGCCGTCAAGCTTGGGGTCACACGACCACCAATTACAGTGCTAACGTGTCGATCGCGGCTGCGCGAAAGGACCACATAAGTAAGATAGGGCTCATTCAGTTTCAACAGGTCCCACGGGTCTTGCTAGTCGAATAAAATAATCTACACTCAAAATTCACAGAAATCGCCGCCACAGATCTCAAGATAATGTACATCCAAAGAGAATTGTGGTTTTAGATTTAGAGAGTGTGCCCCGTAGCGAGTGGAATTCGCTGCGCAGCACGTATCACACCTGTTGAAACTGAATGAGCCCTATCTTACCAGTATAGGTGAGAATATGTAGACGATGCGAAGCGGGCTTCTTGATTGAGATCGATGCAAGCAACAACCCACGGGTTGCGAGCAAGATAAGGAGGAGCAGGGGCAAACGGTCAAAGGCACCAACACCACAAGTCTCCCGAGAGTGTGTTGTTGGAAGAACACTACGGTGTTCGGTAGTTCCATTGTGGATAATCCTGGGCCCAGCGAAAGCTTCATGACGACGGAAGTAAACAAGGGGGAGATGGTTTTTTGTCGCGGAGTCTGGGCGGAGCCCCACTGCCCCCGCTACACAGCCCTGGAAGCCGAGACCGTCAGATCGCCGGCGCCCGAAAAATAAAATTATAAGACCCCTGAACATAAGTAAGCATCCTTCCGACCCTCGCATCGTACTACAACCACCTCTGCAATCTTGTCTGAAGCAGCAACAGCGTATCAACGTTCAATCTACTGCTAGCATCTCATTTCAACACAGATCCAGCAGGGTCCACCTCGTGTGCTAAGTGTAGCGTCAGCAGTGGTGCGTCATGTGATTTCGCGAAGGGCAGTTCTTCTGGCCCGCTGCCTTCACACCGTACTGATGTCTAATACTTAATGGGTACGGGCAACGCCCGCCAGAACCGTGAAATCGAGAATGTGTGGCGCTGGATGATCCCACGCCACCCCTCCCAACGGGATTAACGATTCATCGTCCGAACAGCAAGTGTTCGGGCAGGAACACTGGGGCCATAGTTGTACAGGAGAAAGTGTTCATAATAATAGTCGCATGTAATCTCACTTCCGGAAATATGATAAGATTGGCTGTACCTCTCGCAATGGCACTCGAAGGGGTCATTGTAGGCTCTGGAGAAAGGTCTCAGAGATAAATTCAAGGCCAAACTGATACTGTGTAGGCGAAGATTATTTGAAGATTTAATCGTGAGTTTAGTCCGAGCCTGGGCAGTGATACTACACTGCGAAGCAAAGGCCTGCAAAATGCTTGACAGTACTCTTCTCACGCCTCGATGCATGTCCGGAAGAGACGACGGTGTCGCAAAATACATCTTTGTTACTCGTGCGATGGCTCCTACCGCTGCCCAAACAGCCTCTCGTCGACTCAACTGTGCTATAGCCCGTGCATCGAGGGTGGAGGCCGTGTCTGGAGCGGCAACTGCTGCTATCATCACCGATCTGCGCGGAAAACTCTCACAGGCTGAGATAACGATATCGGCTCTCAGGCTCAACCTCAAGGCCCAGAAGCAGAAGACCCGGTGGAACCTCGAGGCCAAAAAGGTCCTCAGAGCACGCCTACATGCCTCAAAACACACAGAGAGACAACAGGTTGCTATCCTCGAGATGCAGGAAAGCCGGATCTTGTTGATGTCTTCCCGAGAGATGGATCTGATTCTTCAGCTGGAGACAACGTCTGATCGCAACCAGGTTCTCTTTCGTCAAGTTGTGGCTGTAAAGAATGAGATCCGATGCTGCCAGACTCTGTGTCAAAGAGAAACACGCCGTATAACTTTGCTTCGAGTCCAGGTGTCAGATGCTGTGAGTTCTCTGGATGCTAGCCAACGGACTGTCTCCAAGCTTCGAGGAAAGCTGTCCGCTACTGCCAAGGATCGGCAAATACTTCGGGTGCAGCTCTCGCGTCTCCGAACTCGTGCCTATCAGGCTGGGAAGGCACAGGAGATCATCTCTCGCGCGCAGTGCCTCAAAAATCGGGGAACCATCACGGAATCGGCAAGATTTCTCGTACACGAGTTGACCCGACTTGGATTGCCATCTGCACACGTGGGAGAGGCATTGACTATCATTGCCGAGATATGGGGAATTGCTATCTTGGGCTCAATAAGCCGCCGTAGTGTCTCTCGCATAGTACTCGAAGGCCTTACTGCTGCGAAGCTGCAGATTGTCGAGGCTGTACATGCGGCAGAAGGTATCTTGCCAACTCATTGCGGTAAGAAGAGTAATGACACTCATCGTAGGTATCTCTCTCTCGGCGGATGGGACATCACACAAGAATCGGCATTACGAAAGCAAGCATATCCATACAATCTCAAGTCAGTCTAGTATGACAGATGTTGATGCACCGTCTGGTCTGCTCGGCGATACCTCCTCACTCGCAGGATCCTCATCTATTTCGACGTTCATGCTCCCGATCATGAACGCTCCGAATCACCAGGCTGTGACGCAGCTTCGTGGCTGGGAAGAACTTGTTGCAGATGACTTATTTGGTGTATGGAATGCAAGTCCTCTGTCGTCGTCGACTGCCGTCAGTGCACTGGAGTTTCCCAGTAAGGTGACAATCTATGGCTCCGATCACTCCAGTGACAATACTGCCGTCGCACGCGGAATCAAAGCATGGAAGGAAACATCGGATAGGCTGCTCCGGGGCGAGAAATGTCTTCTCGAGAAAGACTCGGCGCAGCTATGTGCAATTGTCTGGGCCGAAGTCAGTCACAAAATCGTGTCCCTCGGTGGTGTGAGATTCTGGACAGACCTGTCGGCGACGGAGCGCGGGCGACATCTTGATACTGCATGGAAGACTGTCTGCCGCCGGTCTGGAGAAGAGGGCTATGAAATGCTTGGTGACTCCGATAAACTCAATATCGACTTTTTTGCCCAAGTCGGCTGCTGTATGCACAAGGAGATGAATGGCTTCAAGGGAGGATGCTCGTCTATGGCGCTTACTTGGGGAAATAACCACTTGCCCCTACCGATATCTCTCATGAATGCTGCCAATGCTCAGTCGTATCATCATGCTCCCACCGACGCTGAACGCGAGCGCCTAGATTCAGTTTCACCACGCGGAGGTGTAAAGGCGGCATGGCTTGCTGGGGAGGTTTATAACAACAAAGACTCGAAGAAAGGTCAGCATGATATCTATCGCATCCACTTCGAAGATGGCCTCTCCTACGCCGTACCATTTCCCGAAACAAGTTCCAACCGTTATGGTTCCTACGGAGAAGCTGCCATTCACTTGATTTTACGGCTCGTCAAACATAGGACTTTCCTCGAAGACATACGTGACAAGAAACAAGATCGTACGTTCACGAACATCGAAAAGAATCTATACACTGCTCTCAATGACACGGCAACACTGACCGAGCTCGCTGCCATGGCGCTGTACCAGATTTCCGTTGGCCATCAATATACGAGCATTATTCGCACATCGGAGAGCGCCGGAGTCAATCATCTCACTCTCGGTCCACTACATTCTCGCCTTCTCTCCCATGTCACCAACCTCGCCAACAACATCTCGCTTCTAACTGGCTCAGATGCAACATATGGTAGCGCCTGCTTTGAACAGCAGCCATTCAGCTACCCTGAAGTCTGGTACCGGATTCAACAACTTGTGCCGGAATTGCCTCATCTCGATATCGTCCTGTCGGGGCTCTTCAAAGGAGTCGCTGATACACTTCCTCGGTTTCTCAAGGAGTTCGCACCAGACAGTCCTGTAACGACCGTTTTTGCCTCGACCCGGACTAACGCGCAAGGCCCAGCAGCGTACGCAAAACCCACAAACGATGATAACGAAGGTGCGTCGCCATGTCACCGTGCATCATGAAAATATGCTAACATGGGCACAGGCTCTTTGGGATCGTTCCGTCAAGCGAAGCGACGTGCGCCAAATATGACCCTCGATCAATACAACGGACGTGCGATGTACAAGCGCAATCGCGTACGACACTATATCCGCACACTCCATCCTGGTACTTACTCATTCATCCGGCGACACGCACGAGACCTTTCCGCCAGTCAATCAGAAAAACGAAGACGGGATGCGATAGCACAATACGACCACGAAATTATTGCAGACCACCGACGCATCGATGCCGACAAGCTCGCGAAGATCTGTGCGGAGCAAGCACGTCTTGCCCAGCTGACGCTCGTTCTCGAAGCGGACAAGGTTGCCAAGCTCTCAGTTAAGGAACTCGACGACCAATTGGACTGGCACCGGGCTTTCACGGACGCCGCGATACCCTCTCGTGGCCGCAAGGGCCGTGGACTAAAGATCAGCAAACAACAGACCCTCGTTACTGCTCTCACCAAATACCATGAGCTTCGCAGTCCCCGCGGCACTCAACAACCACCTCCCACCCCAAGCCTTGCCATGGGTCGACCGCAGGACGATGGAGGGTCAGACACGGAGGTGGATGAATAGAATGCTCTGAGCATCCTATTGTAACTTCGGTATGTGATTCCCCAGTATCGAACATTGCCGAATACAACTTGCTATGACTGTACAGTGTTCTTCCGTCGTCGCGTTCAGTGTATCGTCAAATATATTTCGTGTCATGATCGTCAGCATTGCTCGTCGGACGATAAATTTTAGAGAGAGGACGGCGACGCGGCTGTGTAATGTCACGTGTCGCGATTTCTCGATTTCACGATTCTGGCGGGCGTTGCCCGTACCCATACTTAACCCCTGGATATGCAGTCAAACCTTGGAAAAGCCTCGGTCGCCCGACACACTAGCCCTATCATCCTCCCCGACGTTCTCGGCAACCCCTCATCAACATGCTAGACGTATCTCTCTATCCTCAGCAGCGACCCAACCGTCACCAGGTTAGACCCACACCGCACATGACTATCCATAGATTACCCCCTAAAGCGCTGACCGCTCAACAGCTTCCACACTCCGACCTCGACGTCGGTCATCACACCCTTATCGTCGACGATGCCGCTTGGGCTTCGGTATCGGTATGTCCCTAGGTCATCTCTGAACTATAGATCGCTCTTACCCTCACTCTACAGGACAAACGTCCGTCTCATCATCAGCGGCACGCGACCTGGACAGGTCCCATGAACCCGCGTCGTTCCTGCGCGTCACCATCTCCATCCGAACGGGGTACACCCAAAACAACATGTACTATTGCTCTTAGCAAGGATCATCACACCTTGGGCTCGTTCACAACCGTCAACCCCGCCAGTGATGCTCTGCGGTATATCCACGCTAGCGTTCGCAGACCTTTGTGGAAACGGATGCTTCCATCCTCGCGCCCCGTCCCTCCTCCCGAATGGGACGAGCCCATCGCTCCGGGGTCGCCAGTGCCGACCATGTCTTCCATACCCTCCATTAGCCGTACCCATTCGTACTCAGGCTCGGCCGATACGTCCATGCCGGCGACCCCATCCTCGTCCACCGCTGGGTCGCCGCCACGACACACCCGCAGACTGCGAGAACTATCTCCTTCGCCTATGCGGTGCGCAGCCAGGATTGACCCCGCGCTCGCTGCCCTTGAAGAGTCCTCCAAACTGAGCACCGCCTCCGTCTGCTCCCACTGTACCAAGAGGGGAGCCAACTTCCCTCGTTGTCCGAGATGCGACGAGACGTGGTGCTCGCGTGACTGCCGGATTTCTAGCAATAACGGCAAGAAACACATCTGTACCAATAGAAAGTAGGACGCGTACTGTTCAAAAGGCGCGAAGGGCAGGGTAAAACTGACGGCGGAGGATTGCTACCATCTCGCATTCTGATTGTCTTAATCAATGTACACACCATTAAGAGGATAGGTCATATGTATCATATTATCACCATGTAGCCACGAACACGACTATAGACATGGCTTCTGCGATACTTCGACCTCAGCTGAGAGCAAGTTGAGAAGCTGACATGGACACCACGATGAGTGGCCCGTTCGCAGCTGAATGCACCGATCCCGCCTGCTCAGAACTTGATCTTCGTACCCTGTGCGGGCACGATTCCCATGCTCTGCTTCTCCTTGAGTCTCTTTTTCGCCTCCCATGACGGATGTAAAGGACGGTCCTGATTGCGCTTCGGCGGTTTCGCGCCGGCGTCCGCAGTCGCATGGGCAGCCTGCGCTCCTGAAGTTGTCGAGCCTGTTTGCGTTGCCGTAAAGCCTCTGCGATGTTGACTCTGAATTTGATTGGCCCCTGACGCAAGCTTCCTGTCGTTCCCGTGGAAGGCCATCCTAGGCGCGTCGTTATTCCGCTGAGGGCCTGGTCGTCCCGGTCCTGCTCGCGGGGCCCTCCTATCCCGGCTTCCCTTCGCTGCGATTTCTTCACGTTGCTTCTTGACGTGATTAGCGTTGCGGCCAAATTTCTTCTCCCATATACTGGGGAAGGACGGCCATCAGAAACGGGCAGGGTAAAGGTCAATCATTCTCGTGAACGTACGCTCTACGAGCGCGCTGTCCACGCCTGTTTTTCTTCACTCCGTCTGCGAACTTCGCCTCGCTGTCACTGAATTCCGAGTCAGAGTCTCCGCGCGTGAAGCCGACGGCAAGGGAAGGGAGGAATGTCGATTCGCCGGCTTTAATTGACGCCTTGGCTTTTGCGGGCGGACGTTCTGGCCGTGCAGGCTTCTTTTCGGTTTCTCCAGCCTCCTCGTTGCTTTGATCTTCCACTTCATCTGAGTGGTCGCTGCTGACGGTGCCCGACTCCCATCCGCCCTCACCATCGTCCACAGAGCCAGATTCCCACCCAGCATCGTCAGCGGCCACATCGCCATCGTCATCTGAAACGAGCTCTCGAGCATCGCTTTCATCTCCGTCCTCGTCTGAGCCCTCTCCAGAGTCAGAGACCTTCGCATCTCGTAAGGCGGGAGAGATATGTGGAGCCAATTCTTTGGGTTTGGTCTTCGACTTCTTGGGTGGAGGCTCAGACCACTCAGCTGACGCCTCGTCAGCGGACGAAGGGCTGAGAGCCGGCTGCAGTATAGTGCGCAGGGCATTCACGACAAGGTTAATCTGTGTGGCAAGAACCTTCGAGCTGAGGAGCCTGCCGTGCACTTTTGCGGCAGGCGTGCCGGGTGGTTCTGGAGCGAGACCGGTCGAAGACAATTCCGCCTGGACTGCGTCCCGTACGGCATCGTTTGAAGACAGCAGTTTATCCTTCATGATTTTCGTCTTCAGAGCGGTCTCTGCTACGATGTCGAAGTCCACGGCCTGAAAAACCGTGAGTGAACGAAACACGGAAAAAGATACAGTGGCAGAACCTTCAGTATCTCAAGCTGCTTTTCGAGATCTACAATTTCAGGTGACATTTCATCTTTCTTCCTAGAAATCGTGTTTATGTGAAGTCGTTGCACCAATGGCAAATAGGGTAACGTACTTCAATCCCTTGAGCTTTTTCACAATCCTCTGCGTATCGAACGCCTTCGCTTTCTTGGACGCGTGTCGTACTTCCTTGAGTTCATGGTGCTTTCATCTATCAAGATCAATCCAAGGAGCTCAAAAGCAGTCTCGAACACCTCACCAGTTTGCCCTTCAGTTTTCGTCCGGCATCTTCTACCTGCTGGTCCCGAATTGAGGTACGCCAATATAGGGCGGAAAAGCCTCACCTCCGGAACAGCTGGATCCCGTTTGCGTTTGAGGGTCTGTCTATCGGCTGTTGGAGGCATGTTGCGGGCAGATCAAGGGGGGCGGGAGCAATGTAGTGGCCACAGAGCATCTCGAGGCCTGTGGCCATGGTCGGCGCCTATTTTGGCGCTGGGTTGCACCTCCACCTTTCACCACGACCCCGGTGGTTCGACCCGTAACTCGGTGATCTGCTGGCTATGGAAACGGACGCATCGGACGCCCGACTGTTGAGCACGTTTGAAAAACATGGCGAGTTCGTTGGACTACAAGACCGATTCCTGGCAAGCGATCTTTGGGCGTTGCCTTCACCCGAGGATGATCACAAAGACACTGTGACCCTGGTTGGGATGTTGAGAATTGTAAGCCTACAGTGCATATGTCGTTACGGCTCTTCTCAGTCGGCGTAGTTCAATGAATATCAAGAACAACCATACTTGCTCGATCCCTTCCTGGAGTCGCTCGTGACACCTGTGGTGCAGAAGCTTAGATCGTATGCCAGACAACGCGTTCGATCGCCGAATGCTCCGCGGTCTCTTGAACGAGTAAACCGACTGGCAACACTCATCTACAATTACACGAAGTTTCGCGGCTATAAGACCATCAGTCAGTAAACGCAAGCCAGTCGTGTGTCCCGTCTCTACAGCATGCCTACGCAGTTAGGTTTTTCCCCCATGAAGTGGCCGATCTCTCTGTCGCTATTGGCTATATGCGCCTGCATGACGAGACGCAAGGTCCGAACGAGTGGGCTCTACGCTACGTCGTGCTGTTGTGGTTGTCGCTTGTGTGTATGATCCCGTTTGACCTGGCTCAGTTCGATGAGGATGGTCAATCCGGGAAGACCGCACGCACCGTTGAGTCCATAGGAAAAGATTACTTGGGAAAGGCCGGAATAGATCGAGATGCCGCGGCTTTGCTGCTTTCAAGACTGTACATGAGGTGCGTTCTGGCCTGGCATGATCTCGTGATGGGCTCTCAGCAAACGTAGGAAGGATACGCGTTCCATGTTCTCCGAGTTCCTACAATGGGCAGGAGAAGGTCTCGCTGGCTCGACCGATGCGTTCATGGTGCGTGGTGATGACTGCCCGGTGGTGTTCACGTTAAGGTTCCCGCAGTGCACCGGCATCCTGAGGACTGTCTGCGAAATCGGCAAGTCCGGACCTGTCGAAGAGATCCGAGAAAAAACTTCGGAGTTGCTTGACCTGGCGCGTGTCGTGCAAGGGCGTTCCAGTGCCATGGCAAACACCATCATCAGGAAGTTGAGGGTGAAGTTGCTATCTCGAATTGCCCTACGAACATTACCAGGCAAAGCACGCAGAAATCGGAATAAAGGTAGCTCACATTTGAATATCATGGGGTTTTCTATCTCATGGGCTGCTATCAGGACGGGTTCTTGTCGCTCTTGAGGATGATGCCACTGCCGCCGGAGACGTGGAGCTTCTCGAAGATCCGGACACAATGGATATCGTCGAAAGCGTTCTCGATGACCATTTCAGCGCACTGCAGGACAAGGTGGGCGTATTGGCACGTTGAAATCAGCATGATCCAATATTTTTCAGGACACAATCGTTCGATGGTCAGCAGCGAAGGGCGTTGCTCGTATATCAGAACGACTCCCGACCGACTTCTCGGATCAGGTCTTGCGCAACATCCTTGGCCTGTTCGAGATCCACTCAATGGCGGCGGCGACTATCTATGACATGTCTTCGATTGCGGAGGCTACATGGCACGGTGCATGTCTTGCGAGCGCAGAGATGGCTCGCAGAGGTTGCGTAGCAGACTACAATGTCGGCGAGCTCATAGAATGGATGTTCAAGGTGACGTATTGACGACAGACCGGCTTGGCGTCCACTGATGGTAGTTCAGGCCCTTTACTTTGATATACGAAAGGGTGCACATTCAGTCGGCTCTAACGTTCGGGATGCGGCCTGCTACGTTATATGGTCGCTGGCGAGAACTCAAGACACCTTGACGCTGAGGGCACATTGCAATGCACTTGCCTTTGCCCTGGTGCAAGTTGCTCTGTTCGACCGCGAGGTACATATCCGACGTGCGGCTAGCGCGGCTTTCCAGGAGCATGTCGGTAGAACGGCAAGTTTATCTATCCACATGATACCATTCGTTTCTGAGAGTCGTCACAGGGCCTCTTTCCACACGGCATAGATGTGCTCCGAAAGACTGACTTTTATGCTGTTGGCATTCGGAGAAATGCGTTTCTTGTTGCTGCACCCGAGGTCGCCGAGTGAGCTATACTGCATCCTTCTACATACCGAGCGGCCCTGACAAGGTGGTAGACACTCTGAGTATAGGCCGAGTCTTATTAATCACCTGCACGCTGTCACGCTGCGACACTGGGACCCCGCGATGCGCGTCCTAGGAGCCCGAGCCTTGCGTATAATCTGCGAGGTCGATCTACCGACGGATGGGCCAAGTTCACGTCGTCGGGCGGTAAGGATCTCTCATCGCTCAATCTCGCTGCTCTTCTCATCGGAATCCAGGCGGAGCTACTAGATTCTCCCGATAATACGGACGTGCATGGAGGACTCTTGGCGTTGGCAGAGCTGGCAGCAGCGTTTGACCAAGCAGGCTTGTTCGATGAGAAGCGCGAGGTGAGCATGGTAGTGCTGTACGATCACTGTGGCCTAACGGTGATTTAACCAGACGTTTGCATGCCTGGCGTTGGCGCCCGCAGACAGGATCATGTCCTCTAGACATGAGGATCTTACAGCTGCAGCCTGCACTTTGATCGGAAGCAGCATATCCATTGATGAAATCCAACTCGGGCAAGCAACGAGAGTGCCGCACTGGCGTAAAATCCTCGATTTCGGTCTTAAGCACAGGAGCGTCGCTGTTCAAGAGGAGTCTGCGCGTGCGATGGCCTCCGTCAGCCATCTCGTGGATTGTTCGGCGATTGTGACAAGATGAGTACCGTCGATCTATTCGACAAGACCTTATCTAATAACCCCACACGTTGATAGAAGATTGCAAGCGGGGTTCTCCCACTACCACGGAAGGCGTGACCCGGTTGATGGGCTTCCTCGACTATGAAGCATATTCGCACTCACTCCTGAAGGTCGTTCAGTTCTTATTGAACGTAGTCAGCCCTGTAAGTGCGCGCAGAACCCTAGCAAGCTGAAACCTCGTTATTCGTGGCCTATTGACTTAACTCCAGAACCCCCAGGAAAACGCCTCCACTGTAGAAGCCAGACGCAATGCGTTCACCTCGATGCATCAGCTGCTTTCCAAGGTCTCCCCGTGCCTCGCTGAATGTACGTATTCATCAATCGGGGACTTATCTCTTGGATCGAAGCTAACATATAGACTAGCTCTCGGGCCATCCATAACCCGTCGCATGTTTGATGCCCTCTATGCGGGACTCGATGACTACACTATCGACGAGCGTGGAGACGTCGGATCCTGGATTCGGATGGCATGTATGGACGGCCTTACAGCGTTCGCCGAGAGCTTGATGGCCAAAGGGCTTGCCAAGGATGAACTGGAGCAGTATCTTCCGCCTGATCGGTACCATCTCGCCGTTGCAGGTATCTTGAAACAGGGCATGGAGCGATTAGACAACGTCCGTGCATGCGCGGGTGCCGATATAGTGAAGTTGCTGAATATACCCGTCCCGTCCGTCCTTGACGGAGAGGCGTGGCGACTGAAAGGGGAGCAGCTAATGAAGGAGTTATTCTTAGGGTGAGTTAGCTTGATCGTGAACACGCTGCCTGAATTTGACAGCCTTGCAGTGATGAGGAGAACGTCCGGTGGAGCGATGGCGAATGGCTTTACCCTCGGGCCGTGCAACTGCTACAAATCAAGGAATATCGGAGTGCTATTCTCGACGGCCTCGTGGTCAGCATCGCGAGCAGAACGGACAGCACGGTATGTCCGCATGTTTATAGACACTTATCCCGATTGACTGACAGAATGCAAGCAACGCACCGCGGCGCTAAGTCTAAGGACATACGTTCAGCGACTACCGGTCACTGCCTCAGATCCAGATTCATGCGACATCTGTGGCCTATGCGAGAGACTGGCCGAGAAAGCGAAGCAAAACGCTACATCGAACCTTATCGTGATACCGCTGCTACAGACGTTTCAAGTCCTATTTGAAGCGGACGTGCTTGTTGCCGTGGCACAGTCCGCTCGTGGCCTGCGCAGGTGTGTTATGGAACTATCCGACGGAAATGTGTGTTTAAACCGGATCTAGCCTACAAACCTTGCTTGACTTAGTAACCAAGAACGTTTCCCGGCTTAAAAGCATACAGCGCATCATCATGTCAATGAAGACGTGAGTTTCGGTTCGTATGGAGGTCACTAATAGCACTGAACAGCCACGAATCATCACTAGAACCGTAAACCTTCTCACCGTCCCTGCGATCTTTGATGCTTGCGTCGCTCTTTTACCCAGATTCCTTTCTCATCCGGTTCCCAAGGTAGTAGCGGCACGTCACTCTATTCTATTGGCCGAAGCTGACATAGCTTTGTAAGGTGCGCGCTGATACGGCGGAATATTTGTACCTGTTCCTGCAAAGCAACGACGTTCAGGGTGATACTGAGGAGATCGAAAACCTCCTGCTCGAAACCGAATGGTGAGTTTTAATATAACATTTTGACTTTGTCAGATCGAAAAGTTCGAAACTGATCGGCATAACAAGGACGCTAGCCGATATGTCAGTCACGCGAGATACTTCCGAGAAGATAGTTGCGTTACTATCGGGGGATCCCTGAACCTTTTCCACCGGTGCCGAGTCCACACGAGGTTGCTCCGGGAAAGGGCTCACATGTATAGTAACGTTCAATACAAGAAGTGTGAAATGCCGCTGCAGGACCAGAGACTGACGAAGATGGAAGGACGGCAATAGTTGAGTTGCGTCGAAATGCTGTGAACAAAATGCCGGAGAGAGAAAAGTAACGTATTCACTTGGATCTATAGTTCGTTAACGGTATGGATGGTCAGCAGCGAACCCCGGGGATTACCCGCGGTGCTCATGGCCTGCAGAAGGGCCAAGAAAGCCAACGGAGATGCGACCGTCTACGTGAACAATGGCAGACGGTGGCGGAGTCACGAGAGATAACCGGCAGTTCAAGAAACATGCTGATCCAGGTAAGTCGCCGGCAGTCCTCGATTGGCGAACACGCCGACATCCGTCCGTGGAGTGAGGGCGCGATAGAGATTGCGTTTCCCATGTCGTGGATCCAAATGAACTTCGCACTGTCGTGTAACTTCGTGGCGACGGTCCGACTTTACGTACGGATGTGTCTTTGCGCACCCTGGGCGAACGTCCGTGGAGCGTACTACTGGATGGATCACATATGGGGACGGATGAGATACTCGCGACCGGGGTGTGATGAGATCATTTGGCGGGCATATCTTCTTGATCATGGAATCGTGATAAAAAGACCTCGCGTTTCTCAGCCCCTGGTCGTCAGCCGGTCAATAGGAGGATGTCGTCAACAAAGGGACGGGACGGCGGTCGCATGTTCTCGAGCGTGGACGCGTGGCCGGCTCGCATGGCGATTGCGGTCATAGGAGGCGAGGGGGCGCGGGCCGTGGCAAGCGGAGCTGAGAACTGTGCCGACTTGAGTTTCCGAAATCGCAAAGCTTGGGCGGTTGAGACGTGAGAGGGGTGCTCCGAGATGGCGAAACGAGACACAAGAGGAAATTTTTATCCTCGTGGCATTTGCATGATGGGCTGCATTGGGCTGGGACGCTGCCTGATGGAAATCTGTGGTATCTTTGCTGATCATGCTGGGTGTTGCAACAGGGGCCATTAATGGCCTGTGGTGGGCGGGTGACCGCGCTGTATAATGAGAAATATCGGACGCGATCATCGTGAGGTGGGCGTGGCGTTGGAAGAAGAAGTCGGGACCGGGAGGATGCACCGAACTGTGCTAGAAAGGGAGGACGGCTCGTTGGCAGCTGGGAGGCATGCGTAAAACACGCCCGTCGCTTGGTTTCGCCAATATATAGTCTTCCCCCATGCAACCATCGGCACCCGCTTCCTGACCGCCACCCCCGGTCCACGGCCGATCTCATGGACGACCCTCTCAGCCCCCTCGCCCGAAAGCGCAAGCTCCCCGACGTCGACGACCGCCGCTCCGCCCCCGCCGGCGTCCAGGACCCGTCCTCGTCCTCCGCCGCCGCCGCCGCCGACCAGCTCCTCGGCGAACCGACCGCCCCGACGCTCGAGGCCCCCAGGCGGACGTCCAGCACATGCTGGTCGGACGGGAACGCGCTCTGGCAGGCGGCCTCCTCGGCGTCGTCCTCCACCGTGCCGCCACCGACCCTCGTAGCGGAGCCCCCGAGCCCCTCTAGCCCCAAGCGTCCGAGGACCGAGTCTGGAGCCTCGATCCCGCTGTCTCCAAGCACATCGCCGTCGCCGTCCCGCAAGCGCACAAGACCCACGCAGCGCGGGTCCGCAAGCGTGCCCCGGCGGATGCAGCGCCACGCATCCGCACCCGCAGCCGTCGCTCGCAGCCACTCGCCCATCTCGCCTGTTCCGGTCGACCTCAGCAGCCCATACATTCCTTGCCTGCAGCCGTTGATCAACCGGGAGACGCTGAAGGAGCTTGATCTAGAGCAGATTCTGAGGAACCCTCAGCTGCGTGAGTTCCTTGTTCTCTTCTTCACCACGGTCATATCTATGACGGGCGTCATATCTGATCCATTAACGCTCTTGCCTCTATCGGTTTAGGGCACGATCTGCTCTTCGACTCCAACCTCCAGTTCCGTCCGACGTCCGGCCGTCGGAAGCGCGATCTCGTGGACAACTATTGGCGTTCCGTCCTTCAGGAGCTCGAAAACGGCTGTACATGCATCACGTTGGATTATGGCAGCCGCATCGTCGACCTCAAATGTGCATGCAAGCGTATTCCTCGCGCAGGGTCGCAGCCGCTTCTGGTGCTCTTTGAGTCGGATCGGGTGATGACCGTCCGCATGCCCTCTCGTTTACGTCCTCTGCTATCCGAGCTGCTGGAGGTCCTCCTTTCGGTGATCCAGCCTCTGCCGTCGACCTCATCTGGCTTCTACATGCAGCATCCCACGACCGGGGTCTCCGGGCAGCAGCACCAGGCCGAGCAGCACGCCGCGCAGGCCGCGCTGCTGCGTTCCGTCCTAGATTCGGACCTGATCGAGCAAGAACTCAAGCACGGGCTGTTTGATCCATCAGGTCTGTTCCGCGTCATCGGCGAGACGCTGAAGTGCCACTGCGCCCCGATGCGGGACCGGGCGGTGGAGAGCATGGTTCAGATCGCGCAAACCTGCGCCTCCGGCGGCAGTGGCACCAAAGCCGACGCCGTGAAAGCTCTGCGAATGTGTTTCGAGGTGCTCGAGTTCATGAAATTGGTAAGCCGCCCATGAAGCCTATCGTCGTCCACCCACATGATGAACATTTCATTTCCCAGGACATTGCGAACCATCAGCTGCAGACCCTGAGACCGTTTCTGGTGCAATCATCCGCGGAGTTTGAGCTGAAGACGTTCCAAGAACGTCGAGTCCACGGTCATCTCGCGTTGACGACCACACGGCAATGGATTGAGGCTGCGCACCAGCAACTGCTCTCGGTACCTTCCCCGCTACCGTACTTTGCTGCGTCACCTCCTTCCGTGCAGCTACGGCTGATCGCCCTCCGCGCTATCGCCGATCTTATCTTCGTTCCCCCATCGACGGCGCCCTTAACTCCTTTACCTCCGCCGACGACTACCCCGACCCACCGCCCACCGCCGGCGATCGCGCCGCTTCCCGGTTACCCAGAAACGTTGTACTTGGACCATTCGAGGATGGTCGTCCTTAGCGCCGATGCGGCCGACCTGACGTCATTATATATGCTCCTCATGCTGTATCGTCAGCTCGTCTTCTCGTCATCCTCAAAGGCTGTGCCCAAGGTTGCTGTCACTGACGCGGAGCTGCAGCGCGTGAAGAAGGAAATCTGGGAGGTCGGCCCGTCAAGAGTAGGCTATTGTTTCTCACAGGGACGCAGTAGACGGCCTAGGGAACGAGACGAGAGGACCGAGGAGGAGAAAGAGAAGGATAGGTTGCGTTATGAAGAGAAAGAGAAGAAGGAGTGGAAGAAGTGGCATACGAGCATGCGGGACGTGCTGCTGCAGATTGCACTGCGGGCGACGACGGCGCGTATACCCGGAGCTGCCGCGACTTCATCTCCGCTCGCGACGCCTGCCACGACGCCAGCACCGGACGAAGCGACCGTCAAGCTCGTCGAACGCTGGGCGGATACTAACCTTCGGTATGGCTCACCGCTGAGCACGCTCCTTCGAGATCGATTGCGGAACGCGGTTCTGGATGTGGTCATAGAGAACGTGCTGAAGCTACCCCCGAAGAAATCGACGCATCCAGATGCGACCGCGCCGTCTCCGGCGGCGACGATGTCCGGCTTGGAGCCACTTACATCGGAAATCAAGCACCTCGGCGAACGCATCGCGAAGCTGGCCACGATACACCTCAACGTATACGGACCCTTGTACGAGCAAAACGGATTTATGGACGCCGCGGCGTGTTAGGTGGGCGAACTGGGGACTCGGGCTTTTCGAACCAGTCGCCATTTCCACTCGTTTTCGGAGCGTGTGCAGAGTTACTCTATTCATATGCATGGCGCGCCTCGTTCCACACCGACGACTTACATTGCTTCCCGGGTCTCAACTAATACGTTACCACTCTACCGTATTATTCTTCTATTTGTAAATAACGAACGTGAATGCCCCATAGAACGAAACCCAGTCCTTTCCGCGCTCTTAAATACTTGCGACTATCTGCCCGAACAAGAGGATATGTTGAGCGAGGACCCCGACACGCGCGGGTGACCCCGGACACCTTGAATGTAGCTCGCACGCGTCGCGTCGCGGCTTGCCACTCTGCAGTTGACTGCGATGAATGAGTCTACTCAACACTCTGACCTTGTGACCTCTACGACAAAGTATGCCGTGCCGAAGACTGCGCTCATTACTCCCTCAGCGTCTCCTCCTCGCCTTGTACCTACGGTGTCAGCATTGTCAAGGACTGCAGATCCTCGACCACCAGCGAAACGCGCCAGGTTAACTGCAACACCGTCATCGTCGTTCTCTGCGTCAAGGGCTTCTTCATCCACCGCGCCGGATCCGTATGCTGAACTCGACAAGGCCAGACGAGACTCATCGATGCGCGTACTTGACATCTGGTCGCAACTGGCCGAGCGCTACAGCCGAAGCGTGGACGAAGACGACATCGTCGACATCACCACCGGGAAAGTCATCAAAGACAGGGGGGTGTTGCGATCTCTGCAACATAACTTCAACTTTGGAGACATCACGAAGTCACAGGACGTCCCGGACGACGACCAGGACCACGAGGTCAGCAGCGAAGGCGCCGGTCCAGACTTGGAAGATGACGCCGACGAGTTGGACATATTGGACCCTGAGGCGGATCTACGGGAGGAGATGTCGAACGCTGTGCGTGTGATGCCACCCGTTCGCGAAGTGGATCCAGCGGATGCGGCCGATTTGAAGGAGTTTCTGGAACAAAACTCGAAGTGGAAGGAGCAATTCGGAGATCCTGACGAAGGAGCGTGGACTTCAGACGGACCCGCATTCGACGTTCCAAGAAGGAGTTTGTCTCGAAGCAGCACGGTGTATGACGATTTAGAGGATGTCTCGGACGGCGAACTGAGCGAAGGTGGAAGCAGAGCAAGGTATGTCGCCCCGTTTTCAGCCAGGCCGATGATCTGACAAAATCGCATATAGTCACAATAGCCGGTCAAGTCATGACTCTGATGATGAATTCGGTGCATGGCAGCTAGACGAAGCTAGTACGCTCTACCGTGCACCGGATAGTGAGGACGGCAGCTTCACAGTACCACTCGGAGAAGCCAGTCCACCGCTGAACGACAACTACTCGATTGAACTTCCTGATACGCCACCTCCTTCTTCCTCCCCTGTCCGTTCAGCAATTGACTTGACTGATTCATCGCCATCTCCTAACCGAAAACCTACACCCCGCGCGCAGTCGCCGAAGGCGGCAGTGAACAAAGCACGTCATGCTAGTATATCCCCTCAAAAATTTACCGCGTCTGCGATATCCGGGTCGTTTAGTTCCAAAGTTTCGCCCACGCACGGACTGGCCTCTCCCACAAGCAGTCAGAAGCTCGTGCGCCGCGCGTCACAGGCACCGAAGAGCAAGCTCACGACGTCCGTGGTGCAGTTGCAGACACCACCTCGGTCGACGTCCTTGCCTTCGATCGACTCTGTGTCTCGCTCGGAGTCTGTATCCCTGGGACCTCAAATGAGAACAATGCCTCGGACCGAAATTGCGACATGGACTAAAGTCCCAAAGAAGGCGCAGCAACCCGTTCGGGCGTCAGGGTCCTCGACTCCATTCCATGCGTCCAAAACCATGCCCCATACGGCATCAGAACCTTCGAATGCCGTACCTTCCGAAGCTCCGTCGGGTTCGCGTAGGAAACAAAAAGAACGGTCCCAGAGCCATGCGATCGGCGTACCTAGCCCGGACGCCCCAATTTCCAAGCCGTTCACTTCCGTGAAGATACCCAAGAGATCTGCTGCGGAACATGTAGAGTCTGAAAAGGCAGCCAAATCAAAAGCCCAAGTTAGGGATCGCAGGAACGAAGAAGACCCCGTTGGTGGCGTTCATACACCCAGCTCGGCGTCACCTACGAAAGCCGTAAGAGAACAAGTCCTATAGACAGCGCATACTGATTAAACGCCGTCTAGGAACGTGTCCTTACTTCGAAATCGCGACCGCGATCTCCTGCGCTGCACTCGGGAAAAGAGCGGCAGAAGCTTTCCCTAGAGTCAAAGGGGAAACATTCGTTAGGCGGCTTTACGACGCCCCGTGGTCAACGAACACCTAGTAACTCTCCAGTTGCCATCGATCCAAAGCCAACCAGGGCAGGTCGGAACCGGTGGAAGTCGCTACCACCGTCCTCCCCTGAAACCAGTCCGATCAGAACGCCACGGACCGGGAAACGCAAGCGCGCAATCTTGTCCTTATCGCCTGAGATTGAACCTCCGGATCCCTCTCGCAGACAGAAAAGTGAAGGGCCAAAGGTGCCGCCGGCACTATCCTTTCGGTCGCCATCGGCTGAGATATCCCATACAAAATATCATGACGATGGCGACACAGAGGGTGGTTGGTCGGATCGCAAACTTACCGATCGTTCGCAGGATGTTGGGTCCAAGCTCAAGGAACGATCGCGTTCACGGAGTCGCGCTCGCTCCCAGTCACAACCCCGCTTCAGTCAACAGCCTATCAACGTTCCTTCCACCTCCTCCCCGGGTGAAGGACCCGGTAGAAGCCCTTCTATACCGCTGATTCCCGCCGCCATCCCTCAAGGGCCGCATCCTCCGATAGTATCACTTGAGGACCCCCAAGCGCAATACGTGCTTGCGCAGACCGTGCACAACCTCAACTATCTGATGACTGTCATGGGATATTCTTCTCCCATCCAACCACCACACGTGCAGAACGCGAGCGGTCATTCGTCCACAAGCTTCCCTCAATACCCTCAACCACCGTGGCCACCCCACACACCCACGCACTCCCGCCACTACAACGCGCATCTTACGGAAGGCTCAATTTCCGCGTCTTCTTCCTCCAGCGCCTTCAGGACACCCACCCATTCACATACCTATCCTTATCCTCACATGGTAGATCCGACCTACTCATCTGGGACCTTGCCCCCGTCTTCTCCACCCGAGCCGTCCTCACCTATCCTTGCCAGCTCGTTCCGCTCGAAGTCACGAGGCAGAAGCAAGTCGCGGGGCAGACGCGTGTCGTTCAAGCTAGATGAGGACCATCTAGACCGGCACCGCGATGAAGACGTTCCGGACGACCGCGCCGACATCCACGATTCGCCACGTTCTGCAGCTAGTGACGGCGGTGGCGCCCTTTCTCATAGGACACCGGTGTACGTGCAACCACCCCGCCGAGCCGGAGGCCATTCCAGCCCTGTCTCCAAGCAAGGTTCAAGAGGCAAACCCGCGCCCCGTAGGAGCATGAGCCGCGCGCTGTCCCCGGCCGAGGTTGTCAGCGACAGCGAACCTGGATCAGAAGGGCTCTCAGATAATGAATCTCCCTCCCGCGGTCGCAGGCTCGTCCGCGGACGAACTCCTGGCCCCTCGATTCCTGTCGCAGGCGCGCGAGGTGGAAGCGAGTCTGCAAGGACACGCAGGACCGGACTGCCGTCGTAGGACTGAATTGTGAAAATTTGCCCATGTATCGCTACTCGTATCATTATTTTTCTCTGTACCTGAACTCCCTGTATTTTGTTGCGAATGCGGTAGGAAAAGGAATTCGGTGCGCGAACCACCACAAGGCTTCTTGCGAGCCGCAGCAATTCTCAGCCTTCCAGACTCAATCACGGACGCGATAGGCCATCTGCTCGGGACATTTCTTCGTGACATTCCTATCTAACTTTGTGTGCGAGTTTATTCACTCTTGATGACTGCCAACGCTTGTAAACATGAGGTCGTATGTACTCTACTTGTAGGTTATGTTGAACCTGTTGCTTGACCCAGCGCAAGGGCATTGCTGGCCAAATTCATATTCAGATTGCCCTGATCGTGTATCAAGTCATGTCTATATTGGAGTGAGCGTGAGCGTGTCATAATACCAGCCGATCAAGGCGTTCCATGCAGGTATCTCGCAGATGAATCACGTCCTCACCGCCGTGATCGAGCGCCACGACGGATATTTCTAGAGTTCGTCGCGGGTCTAGACAGATCACGTCGAGGGTTGGCGTGCATAATGAACGTGTCAAATCGGTGTACACAGTCCATTTGCTCCATCCTTCTTCCCCTACAAACGCTACATAACACCGCTTCTCTATGACGTGAGTTGCTTGCGGTTTATTCGTCGTTGATGGTCATGTGTACGCGTTCGTGATATACAGTCGGGCCATTATGTGCGCAATCTCATTATGTCCGCCGCACAACATTTATCTTACCGCTTGCCTTGCCCACAAACGACCGCACGGGCAATGACATGCAGCCCCAGCGAGCCGCGCGACACTCAGAGGTCCACCAAATTGCCATCCTCCGGGTTGCCGCCTTCCGCCGCCGCGTCCTCGGGCGAGCCTGAGGTCGGCTTGCGCGTCGGCTTGCGGCCGTAAAACTCGGCGATGATCTTTGGGTTAATCCGGTTGAGCTGCTCCTTGGGGAAAATGCGGAGGAGCGACCAAGCGAGGTCTAGCGACTCGAAGATCGTCCGTGATTCGTACGGGCCTACACGTCAATCAAACGCGTGATCAAAACAAACATGGGTGGCACCATTGTCATCAGCGCGGAGTAATGCAAGTTTCTATACTGCGAACGCACCCTGGCCAACGAATTGCTTCTCGAACTTCTCGAGGAACTCAAGCGCAAGCTTGTCCTCGGACGAAAGCGCCTCCTCGCCGACGACAGCTTTCATCGCGGCCGCGTCGCGACCTATTGCGTACTTGGCGTACTGGATTATAACATAATTCATTAATAATGTTGCTTCTCGTAGGCAGGCCGAAGGGCGGGGGAATGCGGGAAATGATGATGGATGGTACAGCTCCGACAAAACGAAGCAACAACGCAGGGATTGTAGAAGGAAGGCTAAGACACGCACAAGCTGGTTGGATACGTCGCCGTGGTCTTTCCTGGTGAGCTTTTCGCCGATGGCGCTCTTCATCAGACGCGAGAGCGAGGGCAGGACGTTGATGGGTGGGTAAATTTGCCTGTTATGCAGCTGCCGATCGACGGTAATTTGTCCCTCGGTAATGTACCCGGTCAAATCTGGAATAGGGTGTGTAATATCTAACAAGGAAGGCATTAATTGTGAGTGGGGGCTTAAGGGGACAACAAAGCGGCTGAAGGGACCAGAGACGCACCGTCATTGGGCATGGTGAGGATGGGAATTTGGGTGATGGAACCGTTGCGACCCTCCACACGCCCGGCGCGCTCGTATATGGTCGATAAATCGGTGTACATGTAACCCGGGTAACCGCGACGACCGGGAACTTCCTCTCGTGCTGCCGACACCTACCGCGTACGCCACCGTATTAGCACTCTCCTGCAGCACGAGGCTGGGTAACAGTTCTCACCTCACGCAAAGCATCCGCGTAACTGCTCATGTCGGTCAAGATGACGAGGACATGCTTTTCTAGCTGGTAGGCATAGTACTCGGCGGTGGTGAGCGCAAGACGGGGCGTGATAATACGCTCGATCGTAGGGTCGTTAGCAAGATTGAGGAAGAGGGTGACACGGTCGAGCGAGCCGTTCTGCTCGAAGTCGGACTTGAAGAAGCGCGCAGTCTCCATGTTCACACCCATGGCGGCGAAAACGACTGAGAAGTTGTCTTCGTGGCCATCGTGCACATCCTTTGTTGGGCGAACGAGACCAGCTTGACGCACGATTTGGGCGGCAATCTACAGACACGAGTATCAAATCAGGATGGAAAGAGAGAGAATGAAAGAGGGGTAACGCACCTCGTTATGCGGTAGACCGGCGGCCGAGAAGATAGGGATCTTTTGACCTCGCGCAATCGAGTTCATAGTGTCGATGGTCGAAATCCCGGTCTGAATCATTTCCTCCGGGTATATACGCGAGTACGGGTTGATCGGCGATCCTGGTCCGTTAATCAGCATTTCTGTCCTCATGCAAACGAAACGATGGCATATTTAGCACAGAGCAGAGCACGCACCGTTGATGTCAAGGTAGTCCTCGGCGAACACCTTGGGCCCTTGGTCAATCGGGTTACCCGAGCCGTTGAATATCCGGCCCAACATGTCTTCCGCAACGGGGAGCTTCATGCTGGAACCGGTGAATTCAACGTGCGTTGCCTTGACATCGACACCGGACGTGCCCTCGAAGACCTGAACAATGGCTTTTTTGCCCTGAACTTCCAGGACTTGCCCGCCGCGCTTGGATCCGTCAGGGAGCGTGAGCGTGACAATCTCGTTGTACGATGGGAACTGTGATAGAGTACGGTGTTAGAATGATTGTGAGGTCCGGTGAACCCGATATGAAGGTGGAGGCGCGGACCTTGACATTGTCGAGAACGACAAGCGGCCTGCAAGCAAGCGCGAGGATACGATCAGCCCTTCCATTCCGTGACTACGTGGTATCAGAGTTTGGTTAACTTGCCCGTTGATCGCAGACACCGTCCGGTAATCTAGGTACAGCCAGAAGATACATGAGCTTGGACCTCGCTGTATCCTGCTCGCGGCGCTAACGCACCGAGATGTGGCTTGACGCGATACTCGCGCGTAACGGCGGCAGCGTTGATGGCAGCGAGCTCCTTATCGCTCATGCGCGGGTCAGCCATCGTTGTCCTCAACGGTGGCAGGAAATGTAACAATAATCGGCGGAAGGGCTTTGCAGCGAGCAGAGGAGAGCCTGCTTACGTCATCCCACCTGCACAGCGTGCGCATATCCTGCGATATTATTCCTCCTTCGCTACTGCGCCGATCAGCTCGGGGCTGCGGGTCATTCTCCTCATCGTCTGCGACGGACAGGACCGTGCTTGTTGCCGCCATGAGCGCATCGTCTACAGCCACGCCTACGGCGTCGACCACCGATACGGCAACAGGGACTATCACCTCACAACTCACGGCCAGCCAAGTGACCAGCACGGGCAACCAGGGCAATACCGGTAACGGCGGCAACGGCGGCGCGGGCTCGAGCCTATACCTGTTCGTATCTTTGCACCACCCATACCTCTCTTCGTTCTCATTTATAGGTTTGCCACCATTTACCGCGGGATTGTCACTGGTGCACACACAGATTCACGTTCCTGGCGACGCTATTCCTACTCCTTTTCGTATCATGTGCGATTGTACTCCGGTCCTTCTTCCTGAGACGCCGCTTCAGAAGGCGTATCGAGGAGGCGATCGCCGCTGGTGTGCTGCTCCCGCCCGCCTCCGGCCATGGCCGACGGCGTGATTTTGGGGAGAAGCCGAAGATCTGGGATGCATGGGCGGCACCATCGGGCGAGGAATGGAGTGACATTGTGGTACGCTCCACTTCCTTCGTTCACCCCTGCGCCTCCGAGAGATCCTTATTTATTCCCATGTAACAGCCTGTATCTGCGAAGAAGACGTACGCTTCCTCCCACTTAAGTTCTGCCCCTGCACAGGGCAAACTCACTGGGCGATCCGAGCCGAATATCGGGAGTCGCATGCACGTTATGTTCGGTCGACGCCTACCCCTCTTTGCGGACCGCAACAACATGAACGCATCGCTGACCACCTCACCATCTTCCGCCTCGACACCCTCCCGCTTCCTCTCTCGCACGAACTCATCTGCAGACGTTGATGCTGCTGTTAACGACGCCGAGAACGACGAAGAATCACTGGCCCAAGGCATGGAGAAGAAGCGGCTACAGGTATCCGTGCTCATCGCGATGCCGTCGCCCCATGGATCGGTGAAGGGCAAGGAGCGGAGTATCAGCGTTGGTCATGATGATTGGGATGAGGAGTTTCCTGACGTGCTCATCGGCACAACCGAGGTTCCTTTCCGCAAAACGACCCCGACAACGCCTTTACCCGTGCCGGTGTCTACGCCATCGTCTTAGTGATCGCTGAGAGGAGGTTTTGGTTAATATGCTATGCAGATGAAGATGTGCAAAGGACGATTCGAGTGCGCTAGGCACTGCGAACCCGACATAGACCCTTGCTTTTGTATCACTAGTGTACAGTATATTGCGTTTATTATAATTTGTGGTTACTCCGCCCGTCTCCCATTACCCTCTGCTGATACAGAATAGAAGCATCACGCTTCATCCACCCACTCATCGTCATCCCCGGCCGCTTCCACGACCTCCACATCCTGTTGCATATCCTGCTCCTCCTCGCTTTCGTCAAAGACGCTTTCCATATCCACCACCTCGACAACGTCGTCGTCGTCCTCGCTCCCGCTGAAGTAGTCGAACGCCTGCGTATTCTCACGCAACCATTCCTCGTCGTCCGTCTCGATATCATCTTCCTTGTTCATGTACACGCGCTTCAGGGGCGCGCCGTTCCTACTCCGTGCCGCCACGAATGCGCGCATCTTCGTCCCGTCGAGACCACTGACGTATATCTGCTCGAGGAGCGGGCAGTACATTCCCGTCACCTGTCGCGATTCTTCTGCCGGGCCGCTGCTAGGAGTATTGGAGGACGTGGAAGGTTTGGAAAGGGAAGCGGGATTGGGAGCGACCACTGTGGGTTCGCCTTGCGGATGCAGGAGCTGGAACGTCGTGCCGATCGGATGGCCCAACGCGAGGATCCAGAATATGTCAAGGTGCTCCAGGTTGAGGTTGATGCTCTTCAGGTTCCGCAGCTCGGAAAGCGTCGCACGTATCGCGGCCTCGTTCGCGTTCAACCCGCTCAGTTTGAGCTGTTCCAATCCGCTTAGCAGACTACTCGGGGCGGACGCGGACCCATACTGCGGGTAACGCATGCAAAGCTGCTCGATGAGCGCGCTGTAATCCATGTCGTCGAAATCGAGCGTGAGCTCCTTCAGACTGGGGAAGAACAGCCGACGGAGGAGGGCGCAGGAGTACTCGGGTTCCTGGAAGGCGAGAAGGAGGCTCTTGACGGAGGGAAGCACAACGGTCTCGTCCGAAAATACCGTCGGAGCACGCCCCTCACCGTCTTCCTTTTCGAGCAGGGAGTTGATCCAATCCTGCTCCGTTTCGCCCGCGGGTCCCGACTGGCACAGCGAAAGGTTGACGAGATTGGGTGACGCACGTAGCAGAGCGACGAATTCGGCATAGCTTGGCCTTACGTCGACTGCTGTCCACGCAAGTTCGAGATCGGTCAGACCGGAGAGCATCCCAAGCGCAGCTGTCCAGTCGAGGTGCACGCCCCACAAGGAAACCGTATGCAGTTTTGGCGCATGTCCACCGAACGGGAGGTAACGCGGCTCCTTCAGTTCGGGAGGTGAGAAAGCCGCATTGTCCTGCGACTCCTCGTAATGATAAAGCTGGAACACTTCGAGCTGTGGAGCAGGTGGGAGGCGCGCGAGCGTCACAAGGGCGAGGTGCATGTAGCCGTATTCTTCTACGGACAGGTGGAGGGTGCGCCAACGGTCAACGTGCGGGTTAATGAGTGCGAAGATGTGCGCAAGGTCGGTCATAGAGTGGCGAGGCGCGGCATCCATGTCATCGTCGTCGTCGTCGTCGTCCTCCTCTTCTGGGTACCCACAATCAATGTCAATGTCTAAGGGACAGCCCTTGGAGCGTTTTATCCACTCGGCCGACTTGTCGAATGGCATGCCTTCACGAAAATCCAACGAGGTCCATAGAGCAGGTGTCTCGTTGATCGCGACATCCCGCCAGCGCCGGCAGACATGCGATACGAGGACAGGGAAGGACAAGACAGGAGCGTAAAGTCGTTCCGTGTCTTGCTTAATGATCTCGTCTTCCTCGACGATCATCTCAGTGCCCTCTGTTGATGGCTTGCCATTCTCGCCATCGATATCTCCCTCTTCGTCAGTCTCCCATTCGTCCTCGGGGATCTCTTCGGGGTCGTTGCCTAACGTCCCGAGGTAGAAAATGTGTGAAAGGAGTTCAGTAGGGAGTTCATTGATGGGGCAGCCGACTTTTGGTGGCTCGTACGGAGTAGACGACGTCGAGGCTTCTGTCTGCATCTGAGAAACGGCTAGTGGTCAGCACAACGACTACGTAGACGCAATGGCTGCTCATACCGTGTCTTGCTCTGCCCGGTGAACGATCCAGTACGCAGAGCAATGCCTTGGTAAGGTCGTTAGAGTATGAAAAGTTTCCCTGTTGCATCATGTTTGGAGGCAAATATGCTCGTGATCAATTTGGGTAGGTACCACCGCCACCGGCAATCTCCGGCGGCTCCCTACGCTGGCACACAGCCACGGCCCACGGTCCCTTTCCTTTCCTCTCCGTGGACCTTGATGGCGAATACGGAAACGAACCTGAAAGTCAAGCAAATACATCGCTTCGTCTGAATCTGCTTCGCCTTGCTGCTCTACTCTGCTTCAAATCCAATATCTCACCAAATGAGGGACCCTCGCCATGTCATCGGACACCGAGTGGGGTCCGTTCTGTCGGGATATAGGCGCGACTATGGCTCTCAGTAGCTGAGAGAAATGCAACATGGCGCACATTTGAGGTTTCTGTGATGTAGCTCTGACAGTGTTATCCGATCGGAACTCGGTATGCATAATCCCGTGGCCGCCTCGTGCTTGCCTAGGACTCGAGCGGAGGTCTTCAGTCGTTTAATGGAATAGAGCCCTCAAACGCGAGAATAGACCGGACGAAATGGTGCATTAGATACAAAGATGCGGGCACGATAAGGAAGCAGACCGTAGACGGGAGAGGTACACATCGGTCACCTACATCCGGCGCTCACGTTTCTCTAACTTGCATTGTGCAGATTAAACTTTGTTGCATATCGACGACCAGGGTGCAGCGAAACATCCGAACGCTGAGCAGCACGATACGGTCCGCTGTGAGAATGCTTGGTCCTCTGACCTCGTTCCGGCGTAAACTAGAAAAACCGCTGGCAGAGATGACCCGCATGCCATCGTGGAAGTGGTCGCCAAAATTAAAGGACGCGGTTCGAGCCAACGTCTTCATTCTGGAATGTTCCTTCCCAGAAGTCAGTGCATAGTACGTTCTGGGCATACCATATCGCCGTTTTGACGCTGAAGGAGAGACTCGTTCCCACTCCAACCTCGTGCTACTCGTGCTGCCGTCATCTATCCACTGGTAGGCACACCCGACTATCTAGCGCCCCGGCTCGAGTCTGCGTTTGAACCCTGTTGACCAGTATCGAATAGAGCACGGTTTCATTGCCTTCCAATTAACTAAAGCCGGTACAAGCCCGTTCGTTAGCCACGAAAGATCCCACCCCTCGGGCTGTGACACTCGTCGGACCGTGTGGATGCGCCGGTACCGAGTGCTTGGGGAACCACGCCATTAGCGCTTAAAACACGTTGTCGGGCTTCGGACACTGGAACGTTCCCCGCCTACAATCCGACTTCATCGACGAGTTCGTCGCCACATCGAAGCGATAAGACCACATCGCTGGCTTAGCGCCCAAATCAGATGGCATTCGAACCTTGATTGGTGCGTTGAACCAATCTCACCATACGCGCCTCATCGGTAAGACGCTATCACCGGTGGCCCGACCTCCAAGAAGATGTGCCAGGTACCCTCTCAAATTAGCATCAGCGTCTTCGTATGCTGTCCTTTCAGTGGGACAAGTCCTGAAGACGCAAAGAGGTTGACTTAATCACCGTTCCTCGTTTCAAATGGCGGCTTCGGTCCGGCTAGCACGCTACCATGATGTATTCATGGCCAGTGGAATGGAATCGTCGATATACGATGGACCAGTCAAGGAGCACATGTTCACATGAGAAAGGGACATATTCCTCTTCGCCTACGGCTTTCTCGACGTTCATTTCGCAAGCTCGTGTCCACAATACGACTCGTTCCGAGGGAGAACTCCATGCTTCCTGCACCTTATCAATATCCCGGGTACGCAGGGACGATAAGCACTTTGCCTATAAGATACCCAAGCGACCCCCTCCTTCCAGGGCAGTCTCCACGTACCTTCTCTCCAAGTGAGTCATTTGAACGGCTTGCTTGTATATGGTTAGACCCACGTTTAGTCTAGCACAATCATCGAGAATCATGGCTCTCACCTCCGAAGAGAACAACGCATTGTCTCGCCTTGATCAGCAAAAACGCGCTACGGTCAAGTCTGCGAGTTTCGACATTCAATCATCCGTCTTCTTCAAGAACAATTGGGACACCCTGCTCATCGCCGCACCCAACTGTCTTGAACTGCTTGGCACATGCATGATTGCTGCTTCAACGAAGTTGACGCAAACTACCACACTCACCCCGCCCCAAAACGGGTTCAAGTATCTTAAAGGGTACGTGCGCTTTGATAACGATGACGATATGATAATTCTCACTCATACATCGCGCTCAGTCATAGATATCTCAGCTCTAACCTTGTCGAGGTCGGCAACCAGGGCAGCCTTGCCTTCGGCGTCGCTCGCGATGGCATGGTAAGGATCCATGAGTCGGCTGCTGGTATACCGGTTACGGTACGTACAAATTCGTGATTATCATGATGACTGTTGACCGGACGATGACGTTGCCGTTGGGTCGATGTTAGATTCGTGACCTTGTGCAAACGTTGAACCAGCCACGTCCTCCAGTCGGCCTCGTTGAGGTGCACTTGCGTCGCCTTGGTCAATGTGCGGACGACTGTCACAACCAGGCCAAAGCCATGAATGACGCCTTCCTTCACTGGCTGAACTATGTTGCCGAGCTCCATGAAGCTTGTCAAGAACAGTCCGCGATAGCGACCGAAGACCTAGCTGATAACGACCTCAAGGCGCAAGTGGCTGCCGAGAGCGAGAAGCACAAAGTCGATTATGAAGAGCGGGCGAAGGCAGCTTTCGACATGCTGAAGCAACAAATGGAAGGCACGAAAGCACAGTATGACAAGGCCGTCAAGGACTATCCGTCGGGGTACGCTGGCTGCGCATATTCCGTGCCTACTGTAACCTGATGAGATTTAATCACTTCAGAGTAGGCCTTATGGGTCTACAGATGATGGAAGCAGTGTCCAGTTTCGGCGAAACCATCGGTCACTCCATCAACCTAGCCGTCAACACTGCTGTAGCCTACGTAACCCCGCATTCCAAGGCGATGAAGCTCGTCAAGGCGTTATTTCACAAGAACGAACCACAGAAAGTCGAAAACGGATCACCTCCTGTTGAAGCAACTGCACGGTCCTCCCACGTCAAAAACATGAGGGGAAAGATGAATGCAGTGAATGCATTTCTTGCGCCAATCCACATGAAGCAGCTTCAGTTCGACCTCAATGATCCCGCACTGGCCATCGTCCCAGCTGTCCGCACGCACATTCTCGCACTGAAGGATATAATTGATGGACCGGATGGCACAGTTGATTGGGATTGCATCGTCAAGGTGCGGCGGCCGCCCATGCACGATTATCGCGCTCAGTGACACTTCTCTCGCAGGGCACCAATAACTCCGAAAAACAAGGTGCTCATGCGAAAACGCACGAATTTCTTCTGAGCGATCAGAAATTCCCGCCCTCCGAGAACGGCCTCGTCAGTGAAGCAATATCCCACATCCTGCAAGATGCGTCGGCGCTCTCGGATGAGCTCAAGGCGCAGGGTGAAGGGTCCACCGACCTGAAATGGAAGAAGCCGAGCGAAGATGATCCCAAAGTGAGAGTAGATTTCTACTGGTATAGCGCATCGTCTCATTCTCTCCCCGAGGTCGTGGCTTGGAAGGAACGTATCGGTAAATGCGTCACAGCGGTGGAACAACTCTACTCTGCTTCGAAGAGTAACCCTGGAATCCCTCCGAGTGGTATGCCCAGCTTCTTGCTCTCGACCCAGAGCATCCGGGAACGGCTGGCTTCGGTGGAGCATAAGTCTGGAATTGCGACGCGGGTTATTCAGTCTGCCACGGCCAAGCTGGAGATGACGCAGAAGGCCTACATGTCGACCCTCGAGACATATAGAAAGGCGAACGACAGCGTGTCTCAGGCCCAAGAAAATCTCATACGGATCCGCGCAGAGATGGAAAAATTGAAGGCGAGCGGCATCACACTCGTGAGTGCTAGCAGTGTGGGCGATCGGAACATATTGACGCAACAGATATAGACTGACGTCAGGCGGGTCCTGCTTGACTGCATACGCTTCCTGATCGACGTGAAGGAGAAGATCAGGATCCTCGTTCAGTTCTTCAGTACCTTGTCTGCGTTGGTCGACGCAGCTTGCGACCACCAAGTCAAACCCTTCAAAGAAAGCGTCAAGAGCTACATGAACGATGCAAACGGTCGTGATGCGCTCAACCAGGAATTCCAGGTGTTCCGTGACGCAAGTCTTATCCCGTCCAGTTCACCTCAATCATCGCTTGACTAAGACCGAGTAGATCATTTTCCGGTTTGTCGTAACAATCTCCGCCTACTTTGGGCTCTTCCGTGACGTGGCATCGATGTATCTGGAGGTGGACACGAGATACATTATGCCCGGCGTGAAGCTCGTCGACCAGCTCGGCATCTTGGACAGCGGTGATGATGTTGGTGCGGAGGCCCGGCTGGAAAGGAAGAAGGAAGAACTCAGCAGACATGCGCGGGAGGCAGAGTCGGGCATACACGCCATCGTCAAAAAGGTACGGCACGGTTTCACAAGTCCACCATGCATACACGGATGAATGATCGCTTCGTAATCCAGAAACAAGATGAGATCAAGTCCACGCTTGAGGATCGGATCAATGACATCGCCAACGAAATCGCTATGTTCCCTGTTCACATGCAGCCGGACAGTGCGACCCAGCGGGCTATCGAGGACGGTGCAAGCTGTGTGCAAAAGGTCACAGAAGCCCAAGCCACCGCTGGTTTGGGAACGCAAAGCGTGGCCACTCCATCAACCGACGATTTGGTGGGTCTCTTCCGATGCTCATTGCTAATCACTCATTATCCCTGTATAGATGGGGTAGTTGTCTTCATCAATCCTGCTGCCGGCAAATATTCGCTTACCTCTTTTGATGGTCTGCTTGGCGTTGCTATGTTTTCCGGCGTATAGCGCGGTTGCTTTCATGTACGATACTGAGCCTGAAGTGTTGGGTGTGCTATAATCGAGCGAAACAAGAATGCAGCGGACTCGGAAATACAATGTCTCGATCAAATGAACCCGACCTCATTGAAAAAGCGAAAGACCTCAATAAATACGCTTAAGGGGTACTGGGCGAATGGCACAACATCAGCAAACTGCGCCAGCCACCAATGAGTTGGCAAACCACGGTGGTCACCTATGTCTCTCTCAATCGACGATCTCGTCCGCATCATCCTCGCTATCTGATTCGTGTCTCGCGGCCCTCTCGGCGAACCGTTTGGCTCGCTTGGCCAAGGCCGGGTCCGGTTCCAAATCCCCTACGGTGATTCGCACTGTACAACCGGCAGCAGGACATGCTTTTGGTCCACGTGCGAGGTATTCCCGGATAGCATCGGCGGAGTACGAGTGGTGGCATAATTTTCTATAAGGCGAATTGTGTTAGAAACCAGGTAAGAAGCGGGAGGAAAAACTGACGATGTTAGCGGGTCCTTCATGATTGTGAGGGTCAGTGGGCACTTGTAGTCCTGTGTGACACCGCCCATCTGAAGATCCTCGTCGTCGCTGTCGTCGCCTTCCTCTGCATCAGGGAATAAAAAGTCAACGTGCGGATCTTCCGGAATGCCCGGGCATGGGTGCACGTACCGGCGGGGAGGAAGTCGTTGATGGGGGGCATGGCCTCCTCGTGGTCGACCTCCCACACAGCCTCTTTGTACTTGACGTATTCTTCATGTTTACCGTACTTCTGTCGTGTAGTCGAATTGCGATACGTGTTGAGCACCCCCTTAATGCTTTTCTCATACACCTCGACAAGTTCGGTCTAGACAATTCAGGATCGGCATCTGGTTCCAATTTATGAGCAATTTACAACGTGGAAGACGCACGATCTCTTCCCCTCTGGCCACCCTTTGGTGCAACTCGGAGAGAGCTTTCTCGTTCGCCTTCATCTCGGTGTCGATATCTATGACTTCGCGCATCGTATTGTCTAGCTCAGCTAATAGCTGAGTTTTCGCGTTAGGGCACCATGCTTGCCGGGATGTCAGCGGTATCACGCACCTTAACAGCCTCCTCCGCGGCCGCAGCTTTCGACTCCTGAGCGTCGATCGCCGTCTCCCTGACTAGCGCGAACGCGGTGCCCTGGAATTTCTTCCGCACCTGCGTCCAGTCTGTGCTCATACCGTGTAGCTTCTGCGCCTCCTTGCGATCCAAGGGCTGGTTCCCGAAGTTTTCAATGTCGATCACAGTCTGTTTCGTGTCTTCCTTTGCAATCTTGCGCAGCTCCTCTGGGGGCCTGACCGAGCGCTGACTGTTGGACCCAGAGGGTTCTTCGACGTCGTCAGCCTCCTGTTGTGTAGATACATCTTCGATCTCGTCCGTGACGGTCGCTTCACGCGCGCGGCGGCCAGAGCGACGCGGTGCCATGGTGGAAGAGAAAGGTATGATCTCGAAGTTCGCACGCCACAGACGCGTCCCAGTGCTGTCGACATGTCTAGCAATGTCTCACATATTTATACCGTTCTCTGGGAACCCTTCCACGGATACTCAGCCAGCGACTACATCTTATTCCTCCTGGTGGGCAATGTCTATGTGTGAATTGGCTATTGAAGGTGCTTCACCAGCTTCACTATCTACGGGCTTCAGTGATTCACGTGAGCCAGCACCGAACGTGGGAAGGGCGCGTTGCAATCCTTTGCCCGGTGCCAACCCGAGTTCGACTGCGATCTCGTCCAACGCCGACAGCAAGTCCCTCTTCGAACCGTGGCCGTCTGGTTCCCCTCGCTAGTGGTGGCTGGCGGGGATGTCCTACTTGTCTTCTCGGACTGTCATCTTCCTTGCTTTGATAGTGTTCACAGCTCTCAACGTTCACCTTCTTTCGCCGGCCGCACGATCATACTTCTCTGAAGACCTGAGCGATGCCTCTGCACAACATGCCCAGCCTTCCGGCAGCTTTGAGATTGGGATCACAAATACTACGTCAGATAATGTGACGAACAACGGTTCGCCTGCCTCCGATAATAAGCACAATACCATCGCCTTCGCGTTCGTGATGTTCGGACCACATTCAGCGAGGGAGGGATTGTTGGCTCTGAAGACGGCGCTTATGCACGTCTCTCGGCCGACAGTTTTTCACATCATTTGCTCGCAGGATGCCATACCTACCATCGAGGAAAAGCTAGCTTTGTTCAGTCGGTGCGTTTGTCTAGACCCTGGTCCTTCCCCCTTGCGCTGACTGCTGCGGTGCCCAGGCCCGCCTACCCTGTTCGCGCCACTTTCTACCCCCTTACACAAGACGACATCAGCCGACGGGCTGCCCGCGCGGGTGTCGGCACGTCGCACGAGGCAGGAATGGGGGGGCTGGTCAAGACGTTTATCCACGAAGTGCTGCATGACGTGGAAAGGATCATCTTTGTCGATACCGATATGCTGTTCTTAGTGGATCCTGCCTTGCTCTGGCGCGAGTTCGATGCCATGGACGAGAACCAGATGGTAGCGTTCCCGACCCTCGGACCTAAGAGTCATTCAGGATGGATATGTACATGCGTCATGTACGGCCTTAATATCCTTTCCCGCGTCGCCGATCCTGACCCATCGTACTTCCAGGATTCTCAACCTCAAAGCTATGCGTGAACGTATGTTCATGCCCTCCAACCTCCTACCAACAACCCCTTCGCTTGGTTCGCCCGACGTATGGAAGGACACCGGAACCGATCCGTATAACCCGGATTACGGAGACCAGGGCTTGTACTGGGCGATATGGCAGGGCTATCCGCAACACTTTAAACATCTCAGCATCTCGTGGGATACCACCCACTGTCGCTATTCGTGAGTAGGACGTACCCGAGCGCTTATAACCCTGACTGACTCACCACCTTTCGTTCCCGCAGATACGGCATGTCCCTCGCGGACGGCGACGAGAACATGTCGGAAGAAGAACAGGTGGCCCGTCAGTGGGACACCCAGCAAGCTCCCGAGCGCTTCAAGCAGCTCTTCCCGGCGATACTGCACTTGTACGTGACGCGTCCAATCGCTTCTCTGGTTCTCCCTGAAACGATATCCGATTTTGATAGCAACTGCCAAAACATGGACGTCGTATGGGACGACGACATCAACCAGCGCCGGACGCGCTGGGGTCCGTTCGTCACGATCGCGATTCAATACAAATGGATATGGCTAAACCGGGGTGACGGGAGCGCGACCGTGCAGGTCAACACCGTCGAGCACCCCGTCTTCTGGGACGAGCTCGTCGCGTCCGCGTCGACGGGAGACGTCGACGAAAGCACGAAGCAGCCTGTGCACGGGCACGGGCACGGCTGGGGCGGTCATCGCTCCTGAGCATAATGCTCTCTCTCAGTGTCCGAGGATCAGGATCTCACATAGACGTGATACCCCGCCTCAAGTAGGCGAAGGAAGGCCGCCCGACTTCTGGCCGGACCAACCGCGGCATAGATTTTTGGTATATATACCAAATATGTACTCTACTCGTTGCTAATCGCCTGTAAGCAGTGCTACAACTATCATACATCCTGCGCAACGTTTCATGTCCATCTTTGGGCGTTGGACCTAGATGCAGCAGCAACGGTGAATCACCCCGATATTTGCACCTTGTTCTACAAGTTTTTTGAATCAGTCATACGATCCGAGAGGGATGATGTCCACAGAGACCTTGTAGAACGCTACGTAGTCCTTGATATTGTTGGCCTTCTCCTTGGTCTCGGGGTAGTACCTATTCATAGCGCGTTCAACAGTTGTCCACTGTCCATCCCGAGATCCGGGCCGTGCGTACCATGCAATGTCTTTCACCTCTTTCCCGTTGACCGACGCATTGTAGTAGGACGCCTCCCTATGTTTCCTTCATGAACGACGGACGAATGCGACTAACATGAAGACAAGACATACCCTTTCCAAGGGCAGGTGGTGCTACATCATTGCGGATCATCAGCATCGCGCGCGACCGACGGAAACTCGCTGCTCACTGCGTGTTGGACGGGTTGAAGTACTCGGTTTTGATAGCGTCGCGCGGGAAATAGTGGTTTCCTTCTACCACCACCGTCGCGTCCGACTCTGCAAGAAGCGTGCCGTCGAGTTCGACTTTCACCATTGCGACGATCGTGGTTCGAAGATATCAGGGGTCAGCGGAGGCTGGGAGATGATACTATGACGTATAAACTCCCTCGAGCTCTATATATATATGGTTCCAAGGTAGCGTGGAATACCTTTATGCTCGGTGAATAATGGTCACCAGACGCGACACTTACAGTAAGTAGCATCAGTTGGGTTGCCGCGTTGCACATGTAGCTGATCAAGCAGCTGCGTAAGATCGTCGTTCTTTCTCCATGGAGATTCTGATTGGATAAGGACGATGAACTCATGCATGGACGCATGCTACAGTACTTGCTCGAACGACACACTCAATCTCCCAACTGGCCAGGCATCGCGATCTACGGCAACACGAGTGGCAAAGACTCCCGGTATCGAGCGCGTGCGGTATTTCTGGAGACATACGCTGGCCATAAGATTGAATTCAGTCGCGCGCCGGTGGCGTGCCGCGGACAGTCTATATCTGTTTTCGAGGTTCGATGTCGCAACTGTATGCCGTGCATGGACAGGCAGGCTGTAGCATGGCTGTTTCACGTCCACGAAGCCATCGAGCGTGCAGCTCCGAAAGCTGGGATGGTTCTCGACTGTCCTCATTCGGGAGCCTTGCGGCTCGCTATGGGCGCTTTCATTCCCATTTCCATCGCTTTGTGGGCTCGCACGCAAAGATACGGACAGCATAGGCACCGCAGCGGGACGCAACTCAAACGAGTCAACCGCATGTTCGATAGCTTTTTGGCGCCGGGGTTCGGATTCCATCATAAAACGGGCGTCGCTCGCTACCTCTTCTTTCACTCCCCCCTCCACTCACCACCCCGCCTATTCACAATATCAACATGCGTCTTTTGTCGATTGCATCCTTTCTCACCGCTAGCGCTGCCCTCGTGAGCGCCGGACCCATCTCCTATGGCATATGCCAGACAGGTACGGTGCCCATTTCGCTTAGACGGTCGAAAACAGTCGCTGATTACGCGATGCAGGGTGCAACATCGTAGCGGTGGCATGTTACGCCGCCGCCGGCTTCACCTTCGGAACCGTCGCCGCCCCTCTGGCGCCTCCCGCTATTCTCGGGTGCAACGCCGCTCTCGGCACCTGCTCGGCCGGGTGCGCTGCGTTCCTCGTAGCCCCCATTCCGTGAAGCAACCCGTCGCGTGAGGTAAGAAAGCGCGGGCTCTCCGCATCTTCAAGGGCAGCGCTTGATCCTCATGCGTCGCGTGTGCATAGTTCTTCAACGAATCGTGAACTCGTCGTCTCCGCTCTTGGTCGTTTGCAGTCTCCGGATGTGCGATTGCAGTCCACCAACTGCGGAGACAATCCAGGTTTCGGGTGCTGCGTTCCATGCCATGCATTGTAAATCAGTCGTGACGGGTTGTACATATCGTGTATCACTTTGACGGACCGGACCCTCCTTGTACGCTTTTGTTGGCAATCGATTTGTCAATCGAGCAAGCGCTGGTGCATGTTGGTTCCGTTGTCGTTGCAAGTTCCCTAGCAAATCGTATGTCGAAGATGAGTAGACACGTCGATGAGTCTTCCGTCGCCGTAAGGTGAAAAAGACGGAACGTGAATTGGACTTGAATGGCGTACATGCAGTCCAACTCAGCGAGGGACCGGTCATGATCATCAAAGAACTGCGGTTTCCAGATGAACGAGCATTCATGAGCTGATCATAACCTACGTGTACCTGAATAACACTCAAGGTATGATCTGGACACCGTCAGCGAGCGTTTGAACCTGGGAGCTTCATTCCAAACATGGACCATCATGAAGTACGAATATTTACGAAGACGGCACTGTTGCGCAAGGCATCATCGATCCTTCAAGTAGTCCAACACTTTACGCAAGTTCGGATTCTGACTGCTCTCCACCGTGTTGCTCGCAAGACGTTCTAAGCGCTATAAGTCAGCACGACGGCAAGAAAGACCGGCAATGAGATAACGCGCACCACTGTCTGAACCGTGAGGGGTCACGGTGAAGTACGAAGGCGACCAGCCGTGAAGCGTGAGCCTTAATCCTTCGCGTCCTTGGCTTTCGTTCCAGCCAAGTGCGACCGCGAGCTCTTTCGGAACGTAGAGAGTCTGTCCGTCTAACGCTACTTTGTGCTCGGACGGCGGAGGGAAAATCTGGGCACTGGATGTCGACTGCGCACGTCGTCGTGCTGTTGTCACAAGCACACGAGCACTAGATCGAAGCGAGCTGTTCTGCAGAGGGAACAAGACCCGGAGCACCATCGGACTTCAAGTTGTACAACGCCACGGGAGCGGCTGAAGCCCGTACACACCTGGCGGGTACTGGCAGTGCTTCATGTGACTTTTCAATGCCAGCAATATCTATGTCAATCCATCACCACACTTGAGAAACTCCCTGCCGCTGTTTGCAAACCAGCGCAGCAAGCCACTGGCATTGAATTGCTGAACTGTGCACGATATAACCCTTGCTGACAATCGCTCGCGGTCTATGCCCCGCGGACTTCTTGCACCTCATGGCCTGGTCGTCTTGTGCCATGAACTCGCAGTACATGCGTAGGCACTGCTCCCCGAAGGCCTCTAACGTTCTAGGCCGATGTTGGGTATCATCTGCGGGTAATACACGGTGACTTTGTACGAGTAGGAGCGCATATGACGGAAGCACCGGTGCGAGTCGATTTGGACACATTTGGAAAGAGGATTCTGACAGGCGTTATGGTTGACAGAGGATGTCCAAGGTGTTGGTTCGCCCGATTTGTGCTCTTGTTGCCAGCATTGCTTCCAGAACGACTACTTCGTATTCTGCGACGGTTCTTTCGCCGCCTTGCTGCATCCTGTATGCTCCATGTCATCCTTTCGAAGCCCCAACATCAGCCGAAGCAAATCCCGTTCTCCTGCGCCACCCCCATCCCCGTTCTCGAACGCGTCGAATAAGCCCGCGTTTCATCCTCCGTCGTATTATGCCGCCGCCGCCTCAGTGCAGTATCCTCTTGCCAAAGGATTCTCCGACGCGGGCCTCCGCGCCTTAGACTCGCTCCTGCACTCTCCCGCGGCTAGCCCTCGGACTGAAATACGTTCACCTCAGGCTTACGAAGATCAACCATCCCGGTCGCCTCGTCCCTGGGCTAGGGCTGCAGATGACGCGTTATCGATTAATTCGCAGCAGAGTTTCGACACCGGAACGCCTAGCAGGGCCGATAAGCGCAAGAGCAAGGTGGATCTATTGGAGACGAACCTCCTACCCTCTCTCAACGACACGATTGGTCGCATGACCCAGTCAAGTATCCCTCGCGCCGCACCGCACGGTCACGGTTCTCCGCACATACCTCCGTCGCGGCAGGATTCCGGTACCCAGAGCGGACGTAACATGGGCCCATCTTTGCCGTCATACGATCCTACGCGCTACACCGACGCACAGCGGCTTACCACCCCGACAACTTCACACGATCCTAGATTCAGCCCCCAACGGCCTTCGCCGTCTATCCAAGCAGAGAGATCGCCATCGACCCCGAAGTCAGCTCTGCGGCTTCCCGAGCGTCCCACGCCATCCCGAGCCCCGGATGGGATCTCATCTCCTGTCACATCCCTGAAGCGGACAACTACCGTAGCCCTCAGCCCGCGGACTCGCTCCGTACGACCTCCCGAACAAGAGCGATCGCGCATACCCTCCGCAAAATCAAAGGTGAGGGCACGTCATTCCTCATGATGGCCGCCAGGGCTGACCTTGATGTCAAGGAAGGGAGCCAGCGACCTCGCAGTCGCTCGGTGGCAGGTGCAGAATCATCATCACGGATTAGACTAGGACGGTCAGCTGTCGCGTCACCTCTCACTCCACAACCGTCCTCGAGCGCTTTCGCGTCGCCGTCCGTAAAGACCACTGCCCATCAGTCCCAGATACGATTGCAGGACAACAGTGGCGATTATTCCTCCTCGGCAGAGTACGAAGCGGAGCTCGACAGAAACCAGCGTCGCAATCTATTTGTCACCAACGCGCAGATATACCCGTCTTCGTCGGAGAGCGAGGAGGATTCCACGAGGAGTAACCGTTATGCGGCGTCGAGGCTGCCTCGAATCACAGATCGCACGCCGACGAAGGTACAGAAAACGCCGACTGGCCTGGGTTTGAGGGTACCTCTTGGAAGGACTCAAGGTAGATCCAGGGGAGAAGAACAATACTGGACGGACGAGGACACTCAGGAGAGCGAGGGAGCAAGCATATACGACCATGATAGTCTGTGGTCCATGGATCAAGAGCACCCTACAGAGGTCAACACGCAGCACCACCCTACGGACGACCGTCACGTAGAGCAGGAAGACAGATATCATGGCCGTCCACCTGAACCTCAGGCACGCAGGTACAGGGATCATCACCTTGAGCCTCATAAAAACGATCGCGACTGTGAAAGCGAAGCAAGACGGAGGAGAAGGGAGACTCTGGTTGACCTGGTCGATTGCCTGCAGCTTGATCCGCCCTCTATATCGCCTGTCAACCAAGGGCGACACGGCGGCGACGCACATACAGAAACCAAAGATGCCGTGGGCCTCGCTGTCAGCGATTCTCTGGAATCCGCTAAGCGAGAAGTTCCCCCAACGGTGGATTACAATGCGGAGCAAGCCCAAGAGAGCTACCAATCGTCGTTCTCTCCCACTTCCGGCGAGAAGGACAATAGTGACTATCTGCAGCACTCGGCACGGGAGGATTTTCGTCGATACACGAGACTCCAAGAGGACAATACGAGGATCAGCGCGAGGCCAGCGTCTCACAGCCAGGCAAGCCGCCCGAATCACATGCGAATGGCATCGACACCGGTAATGCCTCCTCGCACAAAATCAGACAACCCTCCGACGCCAGCTGTACCGCTCACCCTGGGTGATGTTCAAAGCGACTACACACGTGCCTGCAGAACACAATCTAACGCCTCAGATGCACCACCGACCAGTTCTCGGAGATCATCTATTAGCGAATATTCAGTGGGCAGTGAGGAGCACTTCCCCTCGCCTCAGACGAATACAGCCGCCCAGCAAGAGAATAGAGACGAAGCAACCGATAGGTCACTGTTGCAAGCCTCGGAATCGCTCGTCGGCGAGGGTGGCGGCTATATCGAGGCTCAAGCGCAGAGCACTCGGTCTTCTGTGTACAGCGGTTATGAGACAGGAAGGCTGGACGACATCCAACAAGCCTTGAGTATGGGTGCCGAGGCCCTTCTTAAGCGGGTACAGGCACGGAACGAGGAGCACCCTGCTCCGTCGCGAGGGGGTAGGGGCACCTCACACCAGAGGTCCAAAACGGCATCCTCTTACCATGACGAATTTTCTGACGGTCGTGACCGACGTGAGGAATGGGTATGTGAGCAGTATAGGCCCGATGCATTTGGTGGTTGACGAGCGTCATACCTACAGAACACTCGAGGCCCTGCCATTCCTTTACGCAGAAAGGAACCGAGTCCACCAGCTGCCGGTGTTGGTGTATCCACAATGGTTGGGACACGCGAGATGGCCACGTCGCCTGCTCCTGCCGATCGTGCAGACGTTCGCCGACCCGCGTTCTCTGACGCGCAAGCTGTATCAAACAACAGGCACGAGGATATCGAAGCTAGACGGCAATCGCACATACGCCACGTCCGCGAAACCGAGCACGCATTCGTCAAGCGTCTACGTTTCATCATACGTACCTTTATACAGCCTCTTCGCCGGCAGGACGTCAACGAGTGGATCGAAGGTGTGCCCGACGAGCTCGGTCGTCTTTTCGATTGGCTAGACGACATCGCCAATGTGCATTTTAACCTCTGGGATCGACTCAGAGGGCTGCAGACCAGGCAAGGTACAGCCGTCGAGCGATTCGCGGAGCATTGGGTGCCGTTCATCCCGGAATTGGAAGTGTACCAAGCCTATATCGTGAAAGTTCAGCATGCAGTAGAGACCATCCGAACGCTCAGGCGCAGCTCCCAAAGCCATTTCGGCGAGTTCGTGCGCATGCAAGAGGACTCCGATGGTGGCGATAGATGGAGCTTGGAGGACGCTCTAATCCAACCGGCTGAAAGGCTGATGGAGTACCCGCAACTTTTCCGAGTAAGCCCATGTTGCTGCTTATATGGCGGGCGTCTCACTCACAAAACTGCTGCGGCTCAGCAACTCCTAGAGTTTACCCCGCGGGAGCATCCAGATCGCTTGTCGACACTTTCCGTCCTGCATGCCACCGAAATGATTATTCACGTCATGCTAGAGGTGATGCGCCGAGAGCGAGAGTACGAAGAGATCAAAGATGCGTCGCGTCGTATCCTCGATTTGCCGCCGGCGGTACAGCTCGCGCGCCGCGAACGTCGGTTGTTGGCTCGCGGAACGGCGAGGCTGCTGGCTGATGGGCCGAAGGCGTCGAGCTCCTTCGAATCATACGATTCGCATGCGCACTCAGCGTTCTCGTCTTCATACTCCGATCGCTGGAAAGCAGCGGAGAACATTCTTGCGACCCGGCGAATGGAGCCGAGATATGACTCCGCCGCGGATTCGTCGAAGGAAGCGGTCCATTTGTTGGTCTTCATGGATCTGCTGGTCATCGCGGTGCCTGCTGGAGATGCCTCTGATTCGGAGAAGTGGCATCTGCACCACGCGGTGGGCATCAGTCGAATATTGAGCGCGGAGCAGTCGCAGGAAGATCGTCGTTGTGAGTGGAACTTGAGGTAGCTTGGACTGATAGCTGATGGATTGCACCACAGTGATCGATTTGGATGTCCTGCTCGTTCAACCCGACGATTTCGCGACGGGATCTCTCGGCGACGGATCCTCGATTGTACAACTCCGCCTCGACGTCTCGACCGAGCCCTCGAGCAAACAGTGGCTGGACAGCCTCCAGTCTTCGGCGCGCTACACGGTCCGCTCGCTCTCTTTTCCCTCGCATTCGGGCAAGTACCTCGCACATGGGCCGAGCGTTGACGTCGAGGCGGACACGAAGTTGTCCGTCGTATCGCTGCTCGCCGCTGGGCTGCCAGTGCCAAAGAGTCCGTCGCTGCAGATGGACGAGATCTTGGCCGGGCGCGGGGGCGAGGCCCGCGACCTCGAGCGGGAGGAGAGGGGCTGGTGGGCGATGCGGTTTCAGCAGGTGCAGCGGGAAGTTCAGAGGCAGGATGGGCCGATTGTGCTGGACTTGGAGGGCGGGTTCGCGCGCACGACGACAGAGCGCGCGCAGGAGCGCGTACAGACAGCCAGGCCTACCGCGGCACCTCCGACAGCTGGGACGTGGAAGGGAAAGAAGGTCTCCGGGATACCTAGGAAACGGTGATGCAAGATATCTCCTATGTATGCCTCAATTCGACGACGTTGTGTGGTTGAACATCTAGCATTATTCATTATATATAGGTTATGCAGATCCCCTCTCTGAACCATGCACCTCGAGATGATCCACCGAGCGAGAGTCTTAGCTCGACTTGCCAGGCTTGTCCGCATCGCCGAATAATCCTGCGCTGGCCAGCCCAGCTGGCTGCCTCTGCACGCGCTCAAGCTCCTCCTGCTCCTTCGCGGCCTTGGCTTTTGCGGCCTCCCTAGCCTCCTTCTCCTCCCTCGCCTGCTTGCGTTTCGCGAGCAGTTCCAGCGCTTCTCTGTCTGCCTGAGACAGGGCCACTTCAGGCTCTGCGGCCTCCGCCGTCTCTTTCGCCTGGCCCTCTACGGCGACGCTGGCCTTTTCACCGGCAGATGCCTTAGTGCCGGCGGCCTTGCGCGCCTCCTCGGCCTGTTTCTGCTCCAATAAGGTGACGAGGTACTTTTGCCGGGATGCTCGCGCGCTTTCGCGCTGGCGACGGTGTAATTCTCGCGCAGAGGCCTGTCTAGCCTCCTCGGCGGGCTTTTTCTCCTCTGCCCTCTGCATCTTGTCGGCGGTAAGATAGGCGAGGCGCCGCTCGTTGAGAACATATTTTATGCGGGCCATGGATTTGCGGCACTGTGCAATCGAATCACCATAAGTATGATATAACAGTGAGAGCGAGCATCGATGCACGAACCAGAGCGGCCTTTGCGGAGACGTTGATGGAACTAGGGTCGATGCGGAGCCGTCTGCATTCCTCCTTCTGGGTTGCGAGAAGATTGCGCTCCCGGAGTAAGATGTACCACAGCGTATGGAGGTCTTGAAAGCTCTTTAGGCGGAGCTCCTTTGCGGTCCACGACCTGCCTACGGTCCACATTAGAAATCCGTCGCCGAAGGTACGTCGCAGCAAACGTCGGAAGCCTTACCAGTGATGGCCACGTCCACCGCGTTGCCCTCGATGGTGTCATACACAACCGCGCCCGTCGATGAATCATGTCGCTTGCGAAAGAACGCGTATAGCCCGTGGTCGGGGTTGACCTGAATCCCCAGGTGAGGGCGCAGCGCGCCTTCCTTCGCACCGACCGGCGCGGAGCCGTCGCTGTTCGGTGCGGCGCGGCGGCCGGGCACACTGGAAGTTTGGGTGGAGACGGAAGGGACGTGCGATGCAAATGTGCGCCCTCCGGTTGCTGTCCTGAGGAGCCCCTGTGGCCGTCGGGCAACGCGAGCTGCGGCAGGGAGCATGGCGGGAGGAGGAAGACTCGAGCAAGCCGTGCTCCGCTTCCGGGCGCAGCGCCACCGCTGGTCTGGCACTCACTTCGACGTCCTCTGCCAAATAATTCATGGAGGGCTTGTTCTTCAACGTGCGCCAACTGTTGACTTGACGAGAGGATATGCGCCAACTGAATGCTTGCTCGCCAGTCGTCCGCAGGTTTCCTCGAGGGAATTGTTCGCGGCTACAAGGCCGGCCTCCTCACGCAGCCGCAGTATGCCAACCTAACCCAATGCGAGACGCTCGATGGTGCGTGTAAACAATTACATGTATGTGTAGCTAGGTGCTGAGCACGCGTTCACAGACTTTCGCATGCAATTGTCCGCGACGGACTACGGCAACTTCCTCGCGAACGAGCCCTCACCCATCTCAACGTCGACCATCGCCGACAAGGCGACGCAAGTCCTCGTCGACCAGTTCAACTACTTGCGGAGCAATTCGGTGGAACCGCTGAGCAAATTCCTTGACTATATCACGTACGTTGCCGAGGAATACTATGTACTACTGTCGGACGCTGAACCTATCCATTCGGCCTTTAGGTACGGGTATATGATCGACAATGTCATACTGCTCATCACCGGCACCCTACACGAGCGGGACACGCATGAGCTTTTGGAGCGGTGTCACCCACTCGGCGTGTTCGATACCATGCCCGCCCTTTGCGTCGCGACGAACGTAGAAGAGCTTTACCACACCGTCCTCGTCGAAACCCCGCTCGGTCCGTGGTCCCTCTTATGCGCACAACAACTTACAACTCACGTTTTATTATCCCCATAGCTCCGTATTTCCGTGAATGCCTCTCCGCCGCCGACCTCGACGACCTCAACATCGAGATCATCCGCAACACGCTCTACAAGGCCTACCTCGAGGACTTTGACGCCTTCGCGTCCTCACTCGGAGGGCCGACCGCGGACGCGATGCACGCCATCCTCGCGTTCGAGGCCGACCGGCGCTCGATCAACATCACCGTCAACTCGTTCGGAACCGAGCTCAGCAAGGAGCAGCGCGCGCGCCTCTTCCCCACGATCGGCCGGCTCTTCCCCGCGGGCAACAACGCGCTCGCGAAGGCGGACGAGCTCGACCAGGTCCGCCAGGCGTGCGAGGGCGTGCAGGAGTACCGCGCGCTGTTCGACGCCACCGGCGGCCCGGGGCAGGCGAACGGGGACGCGGACGCGTCGGCGCTCGCGGCGCAGCTCGAGGACCGGTTCTTCGCGACCGAGGTCGAGCTCAACAAGAAGGCGTTCCTGCAGCAGTTCCAGCACGCCGTCTTCTACGCGTACGTCAAACTCAAGGAGCAGGAGATCCGGAGCATCACCTGGATCGCCGAGTGCATAGCCCAGAACGCGCGGGACAGGATACAAGATTTCATCCCCACCTTCTGAACGGTACTCGGTAACGACGGCGGCGCTAGGGACGGACTGGTGTACATTAGGGTATTGCATTATTAACCCGTGGCTATTGATACATTCCAAGACGATGCTGCGTTTTATGACCTTCCTTTCCTTTCTCTACCAAAAATGGACGTGTATCGAGGCGCTGACGCGAGGCAATTTGCGCCATTGAGGGTCAACTAACTCGGCATACCCTGCGCATGGCGCGGGTGCATGATGCGCGAGACGAAGGTTGATATCCGGCTCTTCGTCTTCCTGCTCGCGCGGGAGGCGACCGACCCCTTGGCGCTCCGCTTGGATGCAGCGTCGGAGTCCTTCGCCGGGGGCGCCATGTTCGTCGCGGTGGTGTCCAGCGCGCTCGGGCTGGGCGAGCGCTCGCGGTCGCCAGCGATCGCCTGCTTCGTGGCCGGCGGGGCGGTGACGACATGCGGTTGCGTGGCAGACGACGGCGCGGAGGGTTCGAGGCCGGGCGGGAGGACGCCGTTCGCCGATGTCGTAGGCTCGCCCGACGCGTCCTGCGAAGGTATACCTGGCGCCTCAGAGGGCGATACGTCATCGCCGACGACGGCCTCGCGGAAGTCGGCGGCGGCAGAGGCCTTGTAGACCTTCCCAGAGACTTCGGCGGGAGTTCCGGGCTTGCTGCTTTCGGGGTCTGCGTGCTCATCCTGGCCCTGGACGGGTGCGGCGAGGCCGAGGGCGGCGCGACGCGCGGCGGCTTCTGCGGGAGACTCGTCCTCGTCTGCCTGGGGTTTAGTCTCCGCGCCTTCTGGCCCCTCGGGCTGCGTGGACTCTTGTGACGACGCGGCAGCACCTTGCTGGGCCCGCGTTTCCTTGGGCGACGCGTCTGCTGGCACGTCCTCCTTATTGATCTCTACAAACTCCGGCTCGTCCTCCTTCCCGGGCGTGACGCCGCCTCCCGCCTGGAGCGCATGCGCGTCACCATTCGGCTGCGCCTGTGCATCGTCGTTCGCCTCCTTCGCCTTCTCGATCACGAGCTCCTTCCCCTCCACATCCGCCGGCCGCTCGTCCATCCCCAGCGCGATGCTCGCCCTCTCCCCCTTCAACCACTTCTCGCGCCTCTCCTTCCGTCCCGCCATCCACGGCCCGGCGCTGCTGAACGCGCAGCCGCCGCAGTCGTCGCACGTGCAGTTGCCGCCGAGGGAGGCGGGGAGGTTGTCGGCGTCGACGACGGCGAGCAGCTCGCGCTGGTAGTCCGAGCCGAGCACGTCGATCTTGTCCACCGTCTCCTTCGCGAGCCAGGGCTTCATGACGGCCCACATGGCGGTGAAGGAGGAGGGCGCGTTGATGATCTTGACTTGGCCCATACTGCGCGTGATGAGGAGGTAATCGTCTGATAAGGAAGGAACGGAGGGCGGGGCGGTTCTTACGTTTCGGGGTAGTAGTCCTGCGATATCTGGAACGATTTCTGGGCGAGGTCGCGTATTTGCCAGAATTGGCCGATGCTGAAGCCCTTCAAGTCGACGATGACGAGGACGGTGCCGATCTGGCGCTGCGCGAGGTTGGAGCACGCGGGAAGGATCTCGCGCGTGAGCGATTCGCAGTTGACGTAGAGCGAGTCGAGGAGGCGGTCGGGCGAGACGGCCTTGTAGAGCTCCGAGACGTTCACGCCGCCGAACCGATGCACGTTCACGGGCCGGCCTTTCTTGTCGACTTTGTGGAACCAGAGCGGCCAGTGTTTGAACACGTCTGCGCGTTCGGGGTACTGTTTGTTGCCCGTGATAAAGGGCAAAGGAAAACGGGGTCGGGATCGTGGTTCGCGGGAGCGGCAGTAAGGGTGCGGACGTACGTCGAAGGGGTCCATGCGGCGGTAGAGGTCGTCGATGCCCTTGCCGCCCACGGTTTGACGCCATTCGCGGCAGTTCTTGAGCATGGCTTTGGCTTTGGGGATGTTATATTGCCGCGCGCGCAGAAATCGACTATCTCGTCGGTCGGCGAAATCATGCAACCAAAAAAAAAACATCGTTGGAGAAACACGCACGTCAACACGAAGTCGTCGTTCATCTCGCTCTCCTCGGGTATGACGCCGTCGCGGATGCACTCTTCGCGAAACTGCTTCAACACCTCCGCCTCTTGCTCGGGCGATTTGGGCGCCATCGTATCTCGTATCTCGTATCTCGGGTCGTGTAAGTGCGTGCAGAGGTGAACGTGCGCGACGAGCGGGGAAGAGACTGGGTAGTGCTGCTAGCTGTCGGGGCGACCGGGGGCAGCGGTTGGTTATACGGCGCCCAGAATGATGTCAGCACCGCAGTGGCTGTGCTCATATCGGCGGCTTTCTCCAAGTGCCGCCTGGACGCGTCAGGGCTCGACTTCGAGGAGGGGTGGAATCTTGAAGACGGGATAGACGAGATCGTGCGGTGGTAGGGTACATAGGTTGCCCAAAGTGTGTGGTGTTGTATATGGGAGAATGTAGCTGCGCAGCTGAGGTCATTTTTCACTCGTGGCATCCCTGCACTCCCACCCGAGGAGTGTTCTCCCGCGAGGTATCACCCTCCCATTCACGCCGCTTTAGTGTCCTCAGGCGGAGAAATTTGTACAAGTGCTGCTGGAGAATACACAGCACATCGCAGTTATATCGAGCCGAATCACGTATCTACATAGGTAGCGGGGCCAATGCTCGTGCATGCATTCGTGAGTTCAATAGATACATCCGCATCGCTCCTCGCGCCATAGCCAGCGTCGGGTTCTTGCAAGCAGTCCTCAGTCGATTCGAAGCCGTCGCGCTCTTTAACCTCTCCAGAGTCCAATGCCATTGCCAGTCTGCAAAGCTCACCAGACCGCGTCGTCCCGATATGGAAAAGATGTTCCTTGCTTCTTACATAAGTGGCGGTGTCGCTGCCCTTTTCGGGAGTTTGTCGTCAAAAGTTTAATTTCGTCCGGGCCCCTGGCGCAGACAAGACGGCGAGGAAGACGATGGCATGGCTCATCGCGAGCGCCCCATCGACGGCGAATGAGAGCGGCACTCGGCACTCGGCGTTTGTCGTTCCAGTTGATCAGCGTGAACGAAGAGTGGGGGAGGTAGCAATCACCGGGAGTTTCGGCGGTCCCCCTTTACATACATAGATGGGTCATGTCTCACCCACACCACGTTATTTGACGTCGTCGTCCAGCTCGCATATGGCAGCCTGAGTGCTCGTAGCGTAAATGGGCCTGGCCGATGGCGTACGTGTCGAGAAAGGTTCAGTGGATCATCTCCGTGGATCCGAGGGGGGCGACTTCCGTTAACGTTGGGCATCGTCATAGTGCTAGATACGCGTCCGAGTGCGACGACGAAGGCTACGGGCTCCGATGTAAGACCGAGTTGCCCGCCGCTTGTATACAGCCGAGTGTGTTGTAGCGTGCGTACGAGTAACGCGTATTTCGATTCGTCTGATAATCCCAGGGCGTGCTGTTGGCTGCGCCAGCAGGGCCATCTGCATGATGCCGTGAGTATGCAACTTAACATGACGGCGGCGGATCATCCGACGAGGCACGCAGAAGGAGTAAGAGCATCGAGCGCATCTGGCAAGCCCGAGAGGCCCATCCTAGCGCGACGGTGGGGAGGCTTCGACCTCAGGCCACAGAGGCAAGCCACCCTCAGTTGCAACCTACGTAGATCACGGCGATCGCCACGGCGCCATCGGAAGGCATGTGGGCCGATATACTTAGCCCGCCGCGCGTCACACCGAGTATCCTCCACTTCAGCTATCGTACGCATAGGGCCGAGCACACCAGGACGCCAGAGTAGATTTCGTGAAGAGGTCGAGGTTCGGAGGAGCGATACTGAACACCGAAAGAAGTCCGTCACCCAAGGGACCGGCGGAAGATCTCGATCGGAGATCTGACCGCGGCCGTTGCGCCCCCGGAGACCCAAGGCGCGGGGGCCATGGCACGTGACGGCAGTGGCCTGCGTGGGTCTCTGGCGAGCGTCTGAAAGAAACGCCTCCGAGTCCGACGCCGGTGTTCCCTCCTGGCCTGTCACTGCGGTCAAAACGGGGCGTAGCAACTCTTCCAGCCCCCTCCCACCCGCCTCTCTCTCCCGCCGTCCCCGCCCCCGCCTGCCCGCCATCCCGCCTCCCCCGACGACGACCCGCGCGCACATCTCAGTTCTCTCGTCGACTTGAACGATCATCTGCGACCGCCGCCATGGATCGGCTCTGCAGTACGTCGCCCCACGCAGCGCTCATCGTATCCCCGCACGCGGCGACGACTGACGCGGCCTTTCCAGATGAGATCTTGCAGCTCGTCTTCTTCGAGCTCGACGACCCGACGCCGCTCATCGCCTGCTCGCGGCGCTACCTCACCTTTTCGCAAGACCCCTGGATCCGAGCGTCCTACTTCCTCTCGCGCTACGGACGCATCCAGGCCTTCTATTACGCCTTCAGCCGCGGGAGGATCCTCACCCCGGCCGTGATTGATGTGCGTCTCCCGCTCTTTCTCTTCCCATCCTCGCCCTCCCCCCCTCCTTTGCGGCGCATATAGCCACACCGCCTCACGCCACACACCCCTGAACATTCCACGCCCGGAAAGCTCATGCACGCCGTCGTCTTCATTTAGGTTATGCTCTCGAGCGGCGCGCTCCTGTCTCGGTACATGATCCAGCTCGCCACGCACCACTATTACCGCACCGCCGTGTCCTTCATCAAGTCCAATTGGGTCCGCACCATGCCCTTCCCGCACTGGGCGCACCTCAACGTCGTCGCCGCCCGTCTATACGGCGACATCCCCGTCCAGAAGCCTCACGAGCACGACGGCAATATCTTTATCAACTTCATCAAAGAGAGCCGGTGCGTGGCACTTCCCCCCTCTTCCCCCTGTTTTTGTCCCTGTATCCCCTCTTCTTTCCCATGGCCTTACTCCCCGGATCTCACGTGAGGACTCATGCGCATGTCATAGGTTCACACCCGAATCGAGGAGCGTGGCGGCGGAAGATATTAGGGATATCTTGGAGAAGTACAAGGTTCGTTGGCTGCTCGTCCATCTTTACTTGGCATTCGAGTTAACGGCGGCGAAACCCCTTTCGCAGTTCATCCCCTTTGCGCATAAGGTACCGCAAACTGGTATTGATGTCGGACCGTCGACCTGTTTGGCTAACCCGGTTCGTGACAGGACCCGCTCATGTCGCAGTTCCCTCTCGCGCTCTCGATCGAGCCGAACCTTCTGCCCTTAGCACGGGCCAACGGGTTCCGGCTGGATAGCAAGGTACGTTCGTGTTCACCTCATTGCGATCGTAGGTGAACTCATGATGGGCCGGAAAAAAAACGAAAAAATCAACAGTATCGCGATTTCGTATTCCGCAAGATGTTCGAGAAGCGGGTCGAGACGCCGCAGTCCAGCGGCAACTTTGCAGATGATATAGCTGGCCACGTCCGTGACCTGTGCAAGCTCGATCCGTGGTGAGCTTTCAACGCCAATACTACCTCATATATGCGCTCACGTGTAGCGACGGCCGATAGCATGTTTTTGAGCCGCACCGTGGCTGCCGAGGTCTGCATGGAGGCGCCGGTGAACGAGCACGCGTATAAGGCGCTCAAACAGCTCGACAAGTCGGGCGATCTCCGCTTCGAGCTCTCCGGCCTCGTCGAAGACCTGCTCAAGCTCTTCCTGAACACGCGATCGATCACCTCGCCCGTGATCCACACCGTGATCCGCGCGCTCTACGCCGACTTCCCTTCGACGGACCCGACCGTGCGCCAGGTGATACTCCTCACCGTCTTCCTATCGGACACGTACACCATGAACGTCGGCACGGCCAACTTCAAGTTCAAGCTCGAGCAGCTCGGGCTGCTCCCGATCACGCGGAAGGACATCGTCGACGTGCTGTGCAGCCCGTTCGTGGAGAAGTACACCGCCATCGTTCAGTTCGGCAAGCAGCTGCTTGATTGGAAGAAGGAAGACATGGACGAGCTTGTGGAGGAGGTCGCGATCAGGTGCCTCGAGATAGGGAGCAAGGCGAGTCCTCCAGGTGGCAAGCTGAGAACGCGATCGCTGATATTTTTATATCATCGCTGCACAGGGTAAGATGCTCAAGAGGCTCGTAGACCAGTATCCGTTCCTCTCCACTGCACTTGCGTCGGCCGCCGTCGAGCGGTATCAACTGTCTGTCGAAGAGCTCCCATCGACCGACGATTTGGCTGCGTGCCGCGCATATCGCGCCCCCCTTTGCCGCGATTACATCGCCCCACGGATGTTTGGGGGCGAGGGCGCGCCGCCGTCGACCTCGGAAGAGACCCTGCGCGCCGCGGCGAGCATACTCGAGGTCGATAACCTCGCCACGGCGTACCTCGATGGCGGGAACGAGCCGGAGCCGGAGGACGCGGCCGGGGAGGATGATCTGGTGCGTCTGCCAACGTTGTTTTCGCTGTTTCGGTCGGATGTTGACGAGGGGCTTGTGCGCGTGATAGGGTACGATCAGCCAGGACACGCTGTCGGTGATGATACGCGCCGACGAGGCCCAGCCCCAACGGTCGCGCCGACGGCGGTACTTCTGGGAGTACAGCTTTGGGGATATACACAACAAGCTGCGGTACCCTCCAGGTATGTCCTTCCTCGCATGCATGTATGCCCGGACAAGTAATCAATATATGCGCTCCTGTTCAGACGCTACCCAAGTTGGCAAATGGGTCACGCAGCAGTACCACATGCGAAGTGCGGTTGTCGCGACCTTTTTAACGCATGCGATCGTCAATAATAACGTGACGGTAAGCGCGCTGCTTCCTTCTACGGGTTCGAGCGTTGGCTGACGGTATGCACAGTTGTTGCAGCACTACATCGGCACATCGACCACGCCTGGGCTCAACGCGCTCCCCGTCACCCTCAAGCACTTCAAGGTCCTCGCCCGACTGGGGCGGCAAGTAGTACGTAGCCCGTGCCTTTCTTGTTTTGTTCTTTCTCTACTTTTTTTCTACTCTCTGCGCCGTGACGCTTACACCCGCGTCTGCGCAGAATCCGCTACTGTTCGTGCAAATCGAGCGCGGCGCCGAGTTCTTTTTCTCCGAGGAGGACTACCTCCGCGCGGAGGACGGCGGGGGCTCGTCGTCCCGGGAACAAACCACGGTCAAGGCCGAGTCGGGCACGGAGGCGGCCGCAGCGGCCAGCGGCAGCCCGGTCTCCTCCCCCCGTCGTAGCAGTGCGCGCAAGCGCCCGCGCCGGTCCGCGGCAGCGTCGATCAAGTCGTACGCCGAGCCGGGGTCGGACGACGAGACGCTGGACGGTTTCGAGGTGGACGATTTCGTGGACCTGCGGACGACGCTGGCGAAGAAGAGCAGGAAGATGGAGGATCACTTGCAGAAGTGGGTCAAGCACTTGACGCTCCTGCAAAAGGAGGAGCAGAAGAAGGTGAGGGCGTCCGAGTGATTTGCAGGGGGTTAGTGACGCATGCTGACGGTGTTTTTTTTAGTACAACGAGAAACGAAAACGGCTGGAGAAGGAGGCGGGATTCAAGCCCCGCATGCAGAAGGCGAGTCGCGCTGGCTGATTTGACGGAGCTGCCGGATCTGACTGTCACGCAGAACGAGTTTATGAGGACGCTGGCGCTCTGCCTTCGAGATCTGCGCAAGATCGAGCAAGCGAAGCGACAGACCCTGCACGGCCCCGACGCCGAACACCAGAATTACAGTGACGGCGAGGACGACGAGTATAAGGTGCGGGGCAGGAAGCGCAAGACTCGAGCGTGAACTCCGGGCCCTCCCTCCCCGTCGTCTCTGCACAATGCTCGAACACTCGTGGTCCTTTGCGCTATATTTGCACTTTCGTTTTGCCTTCGTTCGATCGCGCACGTATCTTTGTATACGAAAACCCACGTCATTTGTGACCGCTGACCACTCACGCCCCTGCACGGACACTACTTACGATATCAACACGCCCGTGCTAGCCTGCATAGCGGCGTCCTACGCTTACCATCGACGGCGCTGCAGCCTAGCGTGTAATAATTCTCACAGTGTACTGGACCGGTAGAAAAACTATCTCCTAATAGAATCCATGCGCGCTCTGGCCGCGATGATCGCCTGTCGTACCTCGTTTTGCTCCATCGTCGCCAATACGTCCTCCCCGATGTCTTGCCTGACCGCGTCCATGACCTGCTTGACCTCCCTCCAGTCGCGCGCGACGTCCATGCCGAGGACGTCCGCCGTGACGTGTCCTGTGAACGTCTGCTTGAGCCTGGCCCGGCGTTCGTTATCGCGCACGACGGCGTAGTAAGCCTCGCGCCGTCCAAAGCGGTCGAGGGCTTCCTCCACGACGGCTTGCGCATCCGGCAGGGGCGGGCGGCCAACCCATGCGCCGCTGTCCCGAAGTTGCTTCGCCCACTCCTGGAAGGCGTAGAACATCGCGCGCTCGCGCTTCACCTTTTGCCGGTGGGCGGGGTCCGGCACGCGCCGCGGGTCGAAGAAGCGGGAGGAGGCGATCCAGGCGAACACGTCCCGCTGCGTCGCGAAGCCGGCGCGCCAGCGGTCGAGGGAGAGACCGAAGAAGGGGAGTATGGCGTCGAAGGACGTCGAGAGCGGGAAGGAGCGCGGGTGCGTGGCAGGCGCTTCGGCGTTGCTTGCCTGAGACCACGGGTTAGTTAGTCACGCGCATTGTCACGAAAGGGAGAAAGGAGGACACGAACCTTGAGACCGGACGTGCCCATGGCGAGGCCGACGGTGCGCGCGATGATGCCGAGGATCATACCCAGATCGCCGTAGGAATGGAAGAAGAGGATGCGCCGGAACTCGTCTTCGTCCGCGCAGACGTGGACGTCGACCTGGCAGAACGCGTCGCGCTCGGCGGTCCAGTCGGCGCGCAGGGCGTAGTTGGAGGTCCGGTTCTCTGGCATGGGGAGGTAATGTGCGGCGCCGAGCAGGTCGCGCACGTCTTCCGGGGTCGGGGGCGTGGAGGCATTGATGGGGCCAGCGACGAGGAAGTCGACGTCGCCGTGATCAGGTTTCTCGGGGGCTTCGGCTGGTGTCCCGACGAGCTTGTAGATGCGCGCGAGACGGGGCCGGAGGGAGGCGAGAAGGGCTTGGTAGTGCACCGGGAGTATTCTGGGGAATAGCAATTCAGGATGACTCTGGGAGAAGGCTTTGCCACCCATAACTGTGGATCAGGGAAGTGACGCGGTCGGTGGTAACCGCTGGTGAGGGATTTGAAAGGGTTGAAGTATGCGAGCCAACAGGCATAGCTCTCGAGTCATTGCTGCTAAAGCACAGCGAAGAGTCGATATCGCGGCAAAGGAAGTGGGCAAAGGCACGTCGTATTGGCCAGGAAGGCGGGTGCCCACAGCCCCTTGTAGTGCAAGCACAGGTTTGGTTACAGCAACGTCGAACGCGAGTCATGGCCTTCCGGCCAACGTGTGTATGCGTGCTCCGGAGGACGATAGATCTCCCGTCCTGGACAGCAGAAAGCCTAGCGAGGAACTGTGGAACGCCCGCTCTTGTCCCACTGCTGCATCTCCTGCGATACCCAGCAGTCGGTGACGCCCGGGTCCTCGTACGTTTCGAGCTGCCGTCGCCCGCGACGCATGAGGTGCTCGATGGTGTTTACATCTCGGGGTGTCACCGACTTTGCGTTCTGGTGGAAGGTGTAGCGCACGAACAGGTTGAACCTCGGGCGGGATGACGGCGGCTTGGTCCTGACCATTCGAAGGGCTCTGTATGGTTGGCTATGAAAATGTGCGAGATATACATGGCAGTCAGTTCGTTGCATACCTTCTGTATAGGGATAGCACCTCCTTTTGTAAGCCTGAGAGCCTCGGCGACATGGCCAGTAACCCGCAGGATGAAGGACGAGGAGTTTGCTCGAGCGCGTCCGTGACGTCGAAGTGCCGCGCCGACGGTGCCGAGCAATTGCGTACAACCGACCTCATCCAAGCCTTGTTCTCGCCATTCATACTATGCTGGAACGCCCGGCCGCGCGGACTATCGCTCCGCGCAGCAGACGCGCAACGGCTGCAAGCAAAATAATTGAACGTGCCCGGGGCGTGCACTCGAACATTGGCGCTGTCCCCAAAGGCGGGATCGACGATCCTGCGTCCTACTGCGAGGAGTATGTGCGCAAACATGACTATGAGGGGTATCTCACCTCGCCGTTTTACCCCGGCGAGGCGCAAAAAGGTTTCCTTGCCCTCAAAGCGTTCTCTGTGCGTCTCCATAAGCCGTCGATTGGGGCGGTATTTTGATTTTCTGCGTATATGCAGGTAGAATTAGCCAACGTCCAAGAGGCCGTGTCCAACCCGATGATAGGCAAGATGCGGATGCAGTTCTGGCGCGATGCGGTCAAGAACCTCACGGAGGTCTGCCTTCGTCGTTCTCTTTGCATCAAATGTTCCTTGACCTGACGGATATCAGGGCAGACCACCCCAACATCCGATCGCACTCGCGTTGCATGACGCCTCTCGACGCGCCAACCTCGCGCCGTACCACCTCAAGCGGATAATTGACGCTCGGGTACGCAGGCTTCTTGTAGCTCATAACAGCACCAGGCTTACCGCACCGCGCAGGATAGCGAACTTGACAATCCGACCCACCTTACGCTCGACTCTCTCACCTCTCACGCGGAAGCGACCTCCTCCACGCTCTTCTACCTCCTCCTCTCCCTCCTTCGGCTCTCCTCGAACGACGACCTCGCGCACGCCGCGTCCCACCTTGGCGCCGCGCAGACCATCGCCGTCCTCCTCCGCGCACTGCCTTACCACGCCTCGAAGAAGCACGCCGTCATCCCGGCAGAGATTACCGCGCGTCACGGCGTAAGCCAGGAGGACGTGTTCCGCCGCGGGCCTGCCGCGAAGGGTTTGGAAGACGCGGTGTTCGAGTTTGCAACCGCGGCGAACGACCACCTGCTTGCGGCGCGGGATATGTTTGGACGCGCGGACGCACAGGCGAGGAAGGAGGCGATGCCACTATTCCTTGGCGGCGTGAGTTTCGCTCTCGAGCTCAGCCCGGATAAGCAGGCTAACGCATACATGCGCAGGTCCCTATCGCCTCGTACCTTTCGCGGCTGGAAGCCGTGAACTTCAATCCCTTCGACCCCTCGCTGCAGCGGCGACATTGGAAGCTACCTTGGAACGTGTGGCGTGGCTACTTCAAGAAGGCGTTTTGACGCGCGTCTGCCAGACGACGTGCATTATCCTCCTGCATGCTGCACAGTTTCTGGAACAATATATAGAACGGGGTTCGCGCCGTATTGCAACGTGCGCCGTCGAAATTATGAGGGTTGCCCCACCCTCGATCCGCTCCGCGCGAAATACGAGAACTTTGCGAACACCTTGAGGCTCTTCGCTAACATGAGCCAGCATGTAAAATTCACTTGCGATCAGATCAGACCCTTCGAATGCAGCACAACGCCCTACTTGTAAATGTAGTGGACCGATGGATGGCGCTTCGCATCGTCCTAACCCATATGCATACGGCCACGACCTTCAGAGTCCAGCGGAGATATCGGCACAAAGTCTCTCATGTGAGTTCATATGCAGCTTCTGAAGGCGCTGAAGCTGCATCCTTGGAATGGATGCACCAGCAGAATCCCACTCGGTACCTCACTCAAGGTGGTCGCATGCACAGCCAAATTTGGTCCACTGCCCCTCTTCAACTGCGGTTAAGGCAAGGCCTTCTCCGTCAGCGTTGCTGCACAGGCGCAGCAATATCAACCTACCTATCTGCCCTGGCTGCGTCCGTACACAGTGTGTCCAGTACCGCGAGGGAAGCGCATGGGTTTGGGCCAAGGCGCGTATGTAATACACCATGACCACCGCGACCGTGCATCAACTCACATGTCCCACCCATCACACGTATCCTGACTTCTACGCCACCATTCGAGTGGCGCATTCAGGCACCACCCGGATTGCTTTGGTCTTCGAATTCAATCATAGAACCCATGCCGAAACCCCTCAAGCTGTCGGAAGCTGCCCATGTTGAAGTCCCAGGGACCAGCACGAGGCGCGCATGGGTGAACCATGCACATAGGCCGTATTATGTGGGGAAGGCGATGCGCCCAAATGAGGCCATGAATAGGTTGCATTGATATGGATCTCACGTAGACGCCCAGGAAGGGCGCAGGTTCTGCTATCTCTGGCCTATAAGCACGGGCATATTCATGTACCACGAACAAGAACAGGCAAGCGATACAAGCAACTTCCGGTTATGAACTGCCCCTCTATGTATCGCTTCCATACCATTGAACTCCGGAAACGACCATGGTGTGGACATTGTGCGGCGGCAACATGGGATCGACAACTATATAATCACGCGTCGAGCCTCGGATTTGAGGACTAGAGCAACATGGGCGTAGCAATATCCCTGGTGAAGCAACTCTATTATCTCATTGGAGATCTCCTCGGACACTACTCAGGAGGCCAGAATGTCTCGGGCAACGTTCAACTCGGTGTCGGCGGGGTGCAGCACAGCATAGATACAAGCCTCACCGATGGCGATGGAGGCAGGGGCGAAGCTCATATCCAGACAGGGGAAAATCGAGATGATGTGATTGGACATCTGAAAAATGACCATGGCGCAGGCGGGGACGCTGCAGGCCGAGGCCAGAACGACGTGACCAGAGGCCAGAGCGATGTTCCCAACCGCCAGCACGATACGGGCCGGGATTCAAACAGCGCCGATGCGGAAGACAGGAGTCCACCGGGTCCACCGGGTCTACTGGAACCATCACCACCGGATTTCATGGGTTTCATGGGTCCAGCGGGTCCAGCGGGAACGTGTCAATGTTCGCATCCAGGTGTTCAGACACGCAGAAATCTTGTGGTCTGCCTCGATGGCACAGCCAACCAATTCGGAGAAAAGGTGAGCGCAAAACTAGCGTCTCGTCGTCATGAACATTAATTATATGGTTCTAGAGTTCCAATATTGTTGAACTTTACAGCAGACTGGTCAAAGATGATTCCCAGCTTGCTTACTACAGTAGTGGAATCGGCACGTACGTCAAGGAAGACCGAAAATCCACGTTCCGGCACTGGAAGCAAGCAGTTGACAGCGCCGTGGACCAGGCGATTGCCACGTATGGTTATGCTCGGTTCACATTGCTCCTTTATGTTACTGACAACACCCGTATATTTCGCCTTTTTACTGCAGGAGCTTTGAAGAAATCGTGCATCATGCATATCGATGGTTAAGTGATAATTACCAGCGCGGTGACAAGATCTTTCTGTTCGGTGAGCACCAGAAGATCGTTGCCAAATCAACCTTGTACGACTCTCGAGTGCAGGGTTTTCGCGAGGGGCGTATCAAGCCCGCGTCATCGCTGGGATGATTGAAAAAGTGAGATATCCTCTTCCTGGCAATTGCAGAATGCAGAATAACGTATACCTTCGTAGGTCGGCTTGCTGCAGAAGGGAAATATCGATCAGATAAACTTGTGAGTCAACATTCGGATTTTTCAAGCCTGATAATTCAGGGTATGCAGTGCGTACAGTCTATACGTCAAATCCACCCAGAGTGGAGGACGAGACCGCGAAGAACGTGAACGAGGGCCGGTACCGGATCAAGATGAGGTCTCCACGCATGAGAGACTCGGGACGGAATCACGTCAGAAAATCGACAAGCAAAATCCGTTCATGACGAATCCAAAGAACGGGAAGAGTTCGGCGAAATCAAATGGATCAGCAAGGCAACAGGACCATGCATCCTCGCCCGCTGACCTCTTCAAAGACACGTTTTCCGTGTCCGGTGCCAGGGTTCACTTTGTCGGCGCCTGGTACGTCATGGCAGGACACGATTTGAGCATATGACGCATAGTAACCACCGGACTTGCAGGGATACAGTGTCGTCCGTGGGCTGGATCCGAGGACCGAGTCTGCCAGAGACCACTACAGGCATGTCGCATGTCTGCGTCTTTCGTCACGCTCTGGCTCTGGATGAACTTCGAGTGAAGTTCTTGCCGGAGTTTGCAAATGGGGGGAAAGGACCATTGGATGGCCAGAACAATATCAAGGAAGTTTGGTTCGCTGGCTCTCATTCAGACATGTAAGCCTATTTGACAACGAATCATTGTAAAGTGCGTGCTGACAAGGAACAACAGTGGTGGCGGAAATCTCCCGAATGCAAACCTTGAGAACTACGGACCGGCACTCCGGTGGATGACATACGAAGCTACGCTGTCTGGTCTTCGCATAGTTCTTCGCATACCATTCCACAACGGGCTTTCAAGTTCGGAGAGCTTGCCACCAACCCGGCCTATGAATCGACGATGGAAGATACTTGAATATCTTCCTATCACCCGTCTTTCGTATACCGAAAATGTGAACCCTGAGAACACTAAGCGATGGTGAGCCGCACAGCATCCTCGCTCCAATATGTCAAATGACGTCCGCCTAGGCCTCCTCACTGCTCATCGCCTCGTACGGTGATGAGTGGTCAACTAATCCATGCATCTGTCTTCTGCGACCCACAAAAATATCGTCCTCGAGCCCAATTTACAGATAACACCCTGTGGGATATGGGTGCGATCCAGCGAGGTGGGCGGATGGAGGAAGATCCTTATCTCAAAGCAGAAGGAATCGTCCGCAAATGTTTGCTTAATGCGGCGTCCGCAGCACATCGCAAGGAACTCGTGGAAATGACTGCACCAGGTAACTTGCGTTCTATAGTAATTCCTGTTAGGAACCAACGCCCCCCCCAGGAGGTATCTGTAACCGGTCCTTTGCCGAAGTGCCTCGCGCAGCAGAAGCACTTTTCCGCGTGCTTGAGGCCATACAAGAGGAGAAGAATGCCGCAGATATCGTAAATCGGACAAACGATTCTGCAATACGACAGGGAAGCGATGCCACAGGACTCGTACAGCGGACGATCAGGGCGTGTTTACGGGTTCTCAGCCTATTTCACACATTTCCCCAGACTGAGGAGCCACAGATAAGATTGGAGCTGGACAAACGCCTGGCTGTTGCTACAGTGGACGATCACGAAACAATCTTAGATATCGTGCCGATCCGCAATGTTTTCGGAATTGGTGAGTCTATTCTGGTACACAACGACGGTCATCGTTAACGACCGACTTTGCAAGGCCTTGTAGCAACGATTGAGCGGTTTGGGACAGATGCATTTGCTTCCTTCCCGCTCGATGGGCGAATCGTCGCAGGCTCGGGCGACAAAATACGAACCTGGGACCCGTATGCAGGCGCTGAAGCAACATGGACCAAGCATGATCAGCCGATCAAATGCATCTCGATCGCTCCGGAACCCGCTGCAAGTGCATGGGAAGTAGCGTCGTGCTCAGGGAAGACTATCGGATTGTGGGGAAAAACTCATCAGTTGAGGGCCGTGTCGAGATTTATCGAATCTGGGCATAAAGATGAGATCTGCGGTGTTGCGCTCTCACCCAATGGTCGACGTGTTGTGACTGCTTCGAGGGACAAGACATTAGAAGTATGGTTCTTCGACGGCGCATTCGAAGGACCTGAACAACAAGGGCCGCTTTGTCGTCCTCTCGTCCTCAGCGGGCACTCCAAAAGTGTCCGTTCTGTCGCATACTCCTCTCATCCGCGCCATATGATCGCTTCCGGGTCTGATGACTGCACCGTCCGCATATGGAATGTGGAATCAGGCGCAACCGTTCAGGAACTGACAGGTCACACAGCTCCGGTTCTAACAGTGGCATATTCACCCGACGGGGGACATGTTGTCTCGGGCTCCGCGGATGGCACGATCCGGATCTGGTACACAAGCAATGTGGCAACGCCGCTCATCCTGAAGGGTGGCTTCGGTTCGGTTCGCTCGGTAGCATACGCCAATCATCGCGACTACTTTGCCTCTGGCTCGAACGATGGCAAAGTTCGCGTGTGGAATGCGAGGACGGGAAGAACGATGCAGAAGTCCGTCTACCGGCACGACAATCACGTGACGTTTGTCGCATTCAAGTATCTCGGGGGCGACACGTACCTCGTCTCGGGTGGAGAAGATAAGGTCAATGTCTGGAGGTTGGGGATGGTTGACCACAAGAAGAGCCCTTTCTTGAGTGGGATAAAATCAGACGCCTAATTGAGTAGGTTTTGTTTTGTCAGAAGACGGTGTCGCAGGGAATGCTCACTCGAGTCGCAGCGGCTCCAGAGCAATCACGCTATGGGGTGGCGTCACGATATCATTCTGCAGAAACCAGCATCTCACTGCCATGGCAGTATTCAACGGTGTCATCCAGGCATGGGATCAGCCAACTAAGGCAAATCTGTGTATTCGATAGTGCCCAGAGCAATAGAGACGTATGCTACGAGAACATTGCGGCGAATCGAAGCAGAGAACACAATGAGACGAAGTTGGAAAAATAGAGCAGAATGTCTAAATCTCCTCCTGAGCATCCCTCACCCCCTCCCGTTCCAGGCCATAAACGAGGCCAAGCGCGACCCTTGCCGCTGCCCGCCTCCGCTCGTCCTCGTCGTCCATCATCCCGATCTCCTCCTTCATACCCTGCAGCGCGCTGAATACCCTGTTCAAATCGAACGCGCCCGCTTCCGAGCTCTCGCTCTCCGTCCTCTGTATCGACCCGTCCTCTCCGTCCTCCCCAAAGACGCCGCGGAAGATCTTGCGCTCGCGCGGCGAGCTCGGATCCGGCCGTGCGGGCGGCGTCCAGGTGGGGATCACGCTCGTCGAGAACGTCGTCGTCTTGCTCGGGGACTCGGCCGAGGGCACGTTCGCGGACGCGGACGTGCGCCGGGCGGACGGGGAGGAAGGTGCGAAGGGGTTGGCCGGGGGCGGCGTAGAGCCGGTGCCGAAGATCCTGCGGGAGGTCGCTTCGATCTCTGCGCGCGTCGGGAGGCCGTCCTCGTCCTCGTGGTCGTCGAAAGAGGTGTCGTGGATCTGGGTATACGAGAAGGAGGGCTCCTCGTCGTCCTCATCCTCCTCGGCATCCGAGTGGGCGAGAGAGGCGGACGCGGACGCGGACGAGCGGTTGGCGGCGGCGTCGAAATCGTAGTGGGAATCGAGCGAGAGCACGGACGCGGACGCGGCGAGGGAGCGTCCCGCGTCGTGCGAGGGGAACGCGAGCGCGGCGTCGAGCTGCTTTGGCGACGTCGTCAGCGAGCCTTGGGCGATCCCGGGCTGCGACGGCGCGCTGGCCATGAAGGCGCCAAAGTCATCGTCAAAGCCCGAGGGCGGCGCCGTGATGTCGACATGATGGGGCGTGACGCTCTCCGCCGTCGGCGTGTGGACGAGGTCTTCCTGCAACCATCTCTCGAGCTCTTCCATCTCGTGCCGCTGCGCATCCGTGGAGGTCGAGCCGAGGATGGCGCGGATGTCGTCGGCGGACGAGGAGGAGCGGCCCCAGGTGAAGAGGTCGTGCGCGCCGCGGCTCTTGCGGGCGAGCGTGGCGGGCGCTTGGACCATCGACGGCCACATGATGGTGCTCAGCGCATCTAGCACGCGGGGGAGCGACGGGATCGGTTCTGTGGTGTATGTGATTAGGCGTTGGTTGGATAGGAACAAGGAGGGCATGGGATGCATACCCGTGTCGTCGTACGCGTCCGCGTCTGGATCTGAGCCGCCCGATCCCGTCGCGTCGACGTACTCGAATCCGTGCGACGAGCAAAAGTCGTCCGCGCCCTCGTGCGTCTCATCGCCGCTCGCGTGAGCGAGGCGCACGGCGAGCTGCACTTCGGGATCGCACCCGACGGCGGCGGTCACCTGCCCGGAGAGCAGCTTCACGTCGTCCCTGTAGTTCTGCCAAGACCATCGGGCGTAAGCATCGCTCCGTGCGAGGGTGCAGAAAGCGCTCACATCCGGTCCGTTCCACACGTACACGAACGCGGGGACGCCCTGCACGTCCGCGGGCGTCCAGTCGTCAAAACTCTTGAGGCGGAAAGCAACCTGGGCGGTGTAGTACTTGTTCTGTATCGTCCATGGGATGTGCGTCTCCTGTCCGGGCGGAAGGGGGTCGTCCTCGGGGTTAGCGAGCGCGCGTAGACCTGGGTCGGCGAGTTCGTCTGTGACACATCACGGCGACGAGTGGGGTTGCGCCGAGCACATACGTTGGACGAGCTCGCGCGCGGTGGCGACCGACCGGGCGACGACGCAGATGGTGCAGCCGCCGTCTGATTCCACGTCTGACTCGGACATGACCGCCACTAGAAAGATCAATCGATCACAGTCAGCGCGAATTTGATCGCGCTTATCCATTATTTGACCGTGGGAATCCGTGGGTAACTGATTCATGCTCGCTGCCGCCGCCGTTTTGACCACGACGACTACTTAAGGCCCCAGCCCTGTGCGGGCACCGTAAACCACCATGGCCCCCCTTCCTGGCGACGTGTTGATGCTGATCATGTACCATCTAGAATTGACCGACCTGCTCGTGCTATCGCTGACCTGCCACTATCTGCACGACCTCGTTAGTCTGGGGCATATGGACCTTCGATAGCCTTGTCGTCGCGACTAACTATCGTCCCCAGGTCGCTTCGTCCGGATGGGCCCAATATGCTCGGACCCACCAGCGCTACGCACCAAGCCTCTCACCCTTGCGCGAATCCTGGTCCAAAGACCCTCTCGCCCAGCTCTGCTTCCACGCCGAGACCGACCGCGCATGGGCGAAGGCAGCCTGCGTCGCGCGCCCGCTCATGCAGCCCTGGCACGGCAAGCTCCAGCCACTCATGGCGATCTCACCCTCGCGCCTCGTCGTCGCCGCAGGCAGCGACGTCTACGCGTACGCGTTCGAGGGCCCCGGCGCCCGCGTGCGCTTCGATTGCCTGTACCACCTTCGCGAGCCGGACACGCCCAGGCGGGACGTCACCGGCCTTGCGTTTGTATCAGATTCAGATTGTGGCGACGAGAGCGTGCTCTGCGTCGGCTTCGAGGATGGCGTGCTCGAGCTCGTGACGCTCCCATCACCCCCCGAGTACGAAAAAGAGCTCGGCGTCCCGGCGGATTGTCGCACCCCGCTCGACGTCTTCGCCGGCGACCTGATCGAGAGCCTGTGCTCGTGCTCGTCGGACATCTTGTCGCTCTCTCTGTCCGGCCAGGGCACGTTCATATCTCTGGCCTCCTCTCTGCCCTCATCCGCCTCGTCCTCATGCTCAGATTCCTCCGACTCGATCCCGCTCCCATCCTTCCCGTACACGACGATCGACCTCCCGGGGCGCGGCTGGTCCTCGCACCTCAACATGTCCGCATCGACCCCGTACGCCGCCTTCGGCACCTCCTCCCCAACCCCGCTCGTCCTGCACGCCCTCCTCCCGGACACCGGCTTCTCGCGCGAGCCGCTCGCCATACTCGGCGCCGGGACCAAAGTCACCTCGCAGCAGAGCGCCGTGTACGGCATCGCGCGCGCTCCCTCGCACTTCCCATGGGGCGGGCCAGACCCGATCGTCGTCTCGGGCTGGTACGACGGCGTCGTGCGCGTGCACGACCTCCGCGCCTCCTCGCGCTCGGACCACGCGGGGCTGACGCCGGTGATGAAGCTCTACGACCCGTGGTCGACCGAGCCGATCTACAGCGTCGCCGCCGGGGGAGGCTCCGGGTCGCACATCGCCGCCGGCTCCGCCCGGCACTCCGTCGTCTCCTTCTGGGACGTGCGCGCCTCCCCGACCGTCCCGCTCCCTCCCTCGTCCTCCTCGGCCACCCCGAACGGATCGCGCAAGCACGGCTTCAGCATCCACGGCCCGGGCAACGACCCCTCGCCCGTCTACAGCCTCGTCCTAGAAAGCTCTCGCCTGTTCGGCGCGACGCAGAGCCGGGCGTTCGTGTACGACTTTGGACCGGACGTGTCCACGTCCACGTACCCGCCCCTCCCGACCGACACCGACTTCGTCCTGCCGGACGTCCCGGCCCCGAACAACAACAACAACAATAATAATGGAGGTCGGAGGAATCGCACTCGGCGGACGCAGCTGAACGAGGGGCTGAAGCGGCCCAAGGACTGGAACGGGATAGGGTACTACGTGACGAAGTACAGCCATAACCGCGGCGTCGCCAGCAAGGCGTCCCCGTCCGGCTCGTGGAGATAGTAAGACTCGCTGCGACCGGTGTGGCCGCTCGTGTTCGCCAGTAATGTACTATTGGTCATGTTATAATCAATCTACCGATCGATTGGATGTGAGACACGGACACCTCGGGCGAAAACGATATTCGAAAATCCTTGCAATGCGATAATATGATACAAACACGAAAAAAAAAATTGTTAACCAAGCTTTCCCTCATCTGCGTTTTATACCCCTCACTGTGACCATCTCGCGACACGGACTAGAATCACCCCTCCAAGATGCCCATATCCTTCCACCTCTCCCACAACGCGCCGATACCGATCGTGCCCGTCTTGAAATCTCCCTTGAGGTCCTTCACGTCCACGAGATCGTACTCGCGCCCGAACGCCAAGAAATGGGCGAAGAGCGAGTTGAAGTGGGGCTCGGAGCGGAGGTGGAGGATCTCGCGGTAGTGGGCGTGGTAGATGTGGGCGAAGACGCGGAGGAGCTGGCGGTACACGTGCTTGACCGTCTGCGCAAAGTTGGGCGGGAAGGGCGCGCCGGACTTGACGGGGAAGACGTTCGGGTCGTCGAGCAGGTTCTGGACCCAGGTCATCACGTAGTCGATGTAGGTCGGCGCGGGGAGCTGCACGGGTCGTCGGTCGGCGTTGATCCAGGTGTAGTTCATGCTGGGTGGAAGGACGCGCGCGCGTCAGCTAGGTGCATGGCTCAGGATTGGGGGTGATGGCGCGCGTACTTTCCGGGTCCTGCGGACATGGTGGAACACGATTGCAGCGTGCAGCATTCCGAGATGACGCCGTAGAACATGTTGATGTTCTGGTAAAAGTCGAACACTGCGGACAGACATGGCGCGATGTTCAGCACATCCTCCGCACTCATCCGGGCAGGGCAAAAAACAACGCACCGTTGACGGCGACCCATTCCGCGGTGTCGACGTACTTGGGCAGCATCACGATCGTCTTGAAGTTGCCTTTCACGAGCGCGGCTTCAACGAACGGGCTGCAGAGGTAGAGCGGCTTGTTGTTACTGCCCGGGGCAGCGCCCGGTCCTGGCGACGGCGGCTGCGGCGCGATCTGGTCGACGGGCGAGAACGTCGCGGACGTCGGCGTCGGCGAGCGGCGCGGGGCAGCTCCGCGTCCCCGTGGGTTGCGTCTGTTCGCGATCGGGAAGAGGATCGCGTGTCAGATCGCGGAACGCGGGGACACTCGAGTCTCGAGGGGGGCGTACGGACCCGAACAGGAAGTTGGCCATGGCTGGGTTGCTACGCGGTCGTCGCTGCCGCTACGAGGAGGACGCGTTGGTTCGGAGGGGCGCGGTGGTGTCGAGGAGGGAGAAGAGGAGGAATATGTACAAACGCCGGAGCGTCGTCGGTTGCAGGTTGCGACCCGCTTGCGCGCTCAGAACTGCAGAACATTCGGAAGATTGATCTTACGTCCACTGCCACCAGGCATACCTCCGGCCTGATCATCTCACAACTTGGCTTGATTGCCACTCAGATTGAACTCAGATACGCACGTATGAACGTCGTACGCAACGTTGTGATCGGGAAACAGTACATATGCCAATGCACTCACACCATAGCAACATCCGCTCTCGACTGATAGGCTTGTCCACGGAGCTATCAGATTTGGACGACGATGCGATTTATCATGGCGGTAACATGCTATAGGAAGTACATAACACGAGTCGCACGAACCAACACAGTGGGATCAGCAGCATTGTTGAAACCATACAGTCCGCACCTCGCCAGAGTGCGTTGTTCAGTTACCGAGCGAACGTGGCGTATACGTACACCTTTCGCGACTGCATGCAAGCTCGCAGGCGCGGTAAGGTACCCTATGGCCGGACCAATCTAGCTTCGGTGTCGGTAGGGGCTTCGAGAGCTGGATAATACATGTGGTCCAGCCGATATGGCCGCGCAGGAGGAGGCAGGGTTGTGTGCGGCGGCGCGATGTGTTGGTGACGTGCCTTGCCGTATGCGTTGTATTGGGCATACGACCGTACGGAGCAAGTCTGGAGCTCAACGTAGCTCATTCAACCTTCCGTTTCTTTTTTGGCTTTGGTGCTGCGCGGTTTTCCTCCTCCGTGGCCTTTCTTGCAGCAGCCTTGACTTCCTTCCTTGCTGCACGTTCTGCTCGTCGTCTGTTCTTCTCCGCGCGCTTCGCCTCGAACTGATCCTCTTTTTCGTCGTCATCCGTCTCCACCCTTCCCTTCTCTGATGGTTTCTCCTCTTTCTCCTTCTCCGTCCGTTCATCCGTCGCCGTCTTTCCTGCATCATTTCGTTTGCGTCTTTTCGCCGCCTTCGCCCTCGTAACCTGGTTTTCCCTTGCTCCGATTCTACTCCCTGCGGTGGTAGGGATCGACTGTGTGGTGGTATCCTCTGTTTCAGCGTCGTCGTGCGCGCTAGCGCGCGCCTTCGCCTCCTTCTTCCTCCGTTTCTCTTCCTTCCGCCTTGCCTTCTCGTCCTTCTTCTGATCCTTTCCCAACGGTTTCTCCTCTCGTCTCCATTCTCTCCCCTCCGACGATTCCACCACCTCATTCGATCCGCTAACATTTCCACTCCCGTCTTCACCGCCTCTCTTCCGCTTCTTCCGCTTCGCCTCGTCAGGCCCCTGCTCCTTCGCCACAGGCTCCTTCGCGTGTCCTATGACCGTCGTGCTGTGATCCATCTCCACATCCATCGCGATCGGCTTCTCCTGCTCGACTTGCATCGTCGGTTCCATCGCGGTCTCCGGCCCCAACACCGGCCCGCGGAAAAATCTCGAGTAGAGTCCCCTCTTGGCAGCCTCGCGCTTGGCGGTCGCCATGAGGCTCATCCGGGGTGTATCGGGATGCGCATCTGGAGTCGATGTGCCAGAGGTGGCGAGGGAGGCGGAAGCCGGCGTGCCCGATACTGGACGTCGGTTTGAAAGGATGCCGGTGCTCGTTCGCGTAAACTCGAGTGGTGTAGATTGTCCTGCTTTATACTAGCATCCGGTAGTGGAGAGATGAGCAAATAGGAAGACTTTTGCGCCTCGTTAAGGGCTCACGGAGTCATCTGCATCCTCATCCGAGTCGTCCACCTTCAAGGTTATGGCAGACGCCGCAGCCGCAAACAAACTATGCGAATTGGCATCCATCACTGCAATCTCATCGAATGTACTGATCGCAGACTCACTGGTCCCAGAACGGGAAGGCCTCGTCCCTGTCCTTGCCCACACCACCAAGGTTTTTCTTCTGCGTGACGGCGATGGGTCGACTTATTGCTCCTTCCCGTAGAGCTGTGCCTTTTCCCTTCCAGCCTTGCGCAACCAGGTACTCATGTCCGTCTAGAGGCATTGCAGGATAGCGAAAACACGAGGACCACAATCTGAGTGGAAGCCAAGACCGAAGAGGTGGCTGAAGCGGAAAACACGATATCAAATTCGCGATCGCATGCCACGTGTGAATTTGATTATCCTCTACACCGAGCAGTCACAAAACCCAGTAAAACGATTAAGTATGTACCTATGTAAATATAAGATTCCAAGAGTGTAGAGATGACAGCGCCTCAATGAAATGAAAATAATTGTCCGGAGGCGTGCACATGGATGCGTAACTCTTCCAAGCCCGAGTGCGACTATCCGGGTAGGAGGGGAACAAACTCCTTATGCGGGGGCGACGCACTTCTCCTGGGTGGGACAGTTCGTCTGGTGGGTGTTCTGAAGGACACCATCCTACAGGAGAAGCGTGAGCTAATGCGAGTGAATTGCGGAGAGCATGAACTTACGAAGTCCCAGGTGCAAGCACCGCCGGCGTAAGCGCACTGGTAGCCGGTGAACTCGTTGATCAGGACACCGGTGTCACCATTGTTGTCGATCGGGCATGCGCAGCCGGAGTCGGGGCAGACGGCGACGGAGGGACAGTTCGTCTGATGGATATTCTGCAGAACACCGTCCTGATTTTTCGACGTCGTCAGCCTCAATCGCGTCTCAGGTCGGCTTTGAACGCTCACCTTGTCGCCCCAGGTGCAAGCACCACCAGGGTAGGCGCATTGGTAGCCAGGGAAATAGTTGATGAGCACGCCGGTGTCGTAGTTGTTGTCGATGGGGCAGGCGCAGGGCTGGCTGTTGGCGGGCGGACCGCATGCAACGGCGACCTGTTGCGTGGCTTGGCGCCGGTGCAGGCTGGAGAACGGAGAGGCAGGGGTGCTCGCGGCGTTCGCAACCGCGGCGGTCAAAACCAGAGTGAGGGTGGTGAGGATCATGGCCATTGCTGTCAATTAGATAGGGTGGGGAGTAATCGGTCTTTGCTGAGAGTAAGAGAGAGTGGTAGCTAGCGAATGCGGGAGCTGTTTGCTTTGCTGGAGATCTTTGGTCCTTGAGGGTCTCGTTATATACCATCTGGTTGATAGAGACTGCTGCACTCCGACGATCTCGAAGTCAAAGGGCCGTACCATGAGGACTTAATGCAGCATCCAGCGTACCTGTCCATCATCGAGTGTACCTCGCGCTCGCTGTCAAAGGCCGACTGCGTTGGAGGTCCGATCTCGCAGGAGGACCAGTACAAACGTACATTTTTGACGAGGGCGGTCCAGGCAGGGCATAGCTCTTACGGGAGAGAGCTGTGTCCGACGGCAGTCGTGGGCATGACGAGCGGGCATGCGGCGATGGGAGATGCAGTTATGAACACACCGTGTCGGCTCTGAGCCAAACGACGATGATCGGTGCGATTGTGATCGGGGCTCTCCGGATAGTACGACCCTACGCGATAACGAAGCCAGAGCGCCAACTCCCGGCGTAAAAGAGAGGGCCGCGCGTGCCTGAGGGCGATGAACATATGGGTGTACACCCGCCTTTTCACCATCCGTGTCAGATGTGGACCTATTTCGGATCGACCAAGTCACGGAATTGGCTATTTTCCGCGCCCCTAGTCCACTAGCATGCAAGGTGCGATTAGAGGCGTGCAGGATTGGAAATGGCATTTGCCATTATAGTGTCTGGTGCCATTCGTTCACAAGAACCTCGAGGTGTGGAAAATGGGTCGGGTTTCGCAGGGCCAAGCCATCATATAGAGGGCCGCGACGTAGGGCATTTCATCCAGGGCGAAACATATCACTCCGTGGTATTGCCAATAGAGCACAGTCACGAAGCAAGCAGCCATAGAGCTTCAGATTGACAGTGCCGCGATGTTTGTCGGAAGTTACAGGACTTGATCGTTTTGACGAGGTCTCTCGTACCTGGTGAGGGATGATGGAGGTCGGGAACAAGTACGGTACGTGGTTTTCCTCGTGCGTACTGCTTGATGATCAGTGTCAGAAATCAAGGGATTCAGAAGTAACGTCACCGAGAATCAGTGACGACTAAGATAGAACACAACAGCCCCTGACACTGGACAGCAACCTGAGAATGTCGGTCCGGACATCAGAGGTTCAGATCTAGACCACCACGACTTGCTGACGATGGGAAAGTGATGCTTCATGATGATTACTGAATGCGAGCATTCACCATGCTGTTTGCTGGCTTCAAGAGCGTTGTCGCGACGATGTGTTAAGTCATATTCCTATATTGTATACGAGACACGCAAATTGTTGATCGTTAAGTAATGGACTCATTCGATAGGACGATGAACGATCTTGATGGTCCGGTTGTCGCGCGTACCGTTTATTTGCAGCTTTTTAGGGGGTACATTGGAAAAGCTAGACCACAACATTGCGTTGGATGACGCCGTACATCTGAGATGTTGCTGTTGTCGATTGGGGCGTTCAATGCGACTTTTTAACGTAAACTATTCCTAAGCCAACAAATATGTATTGGGATCCAGTTCATGATCGAATGCCAAACAAAATGAATATGGGTTAATCTTCACCGAATACTCCTCCATGCACTCTGGACCGCGATTCTCCGCGCCTGCGGGTTTGAACACGTCAGACATTCGAGATAGCCTTGCCACAAGTAGTACACTAACCTGATCCAACGTAATGGAATCCTCGCGCAGCTCGACTTTCTGCCGTCCGTCGTCATCATCGTCTTCGTCATCATCATCGTCCATCATGGAACTGAATCCTGCCCCTGACGTGTTCCGGGGCGCTCCGAAAGCGGCCTTGCCACCGGCCAATGAGAAAGGCGTGCTAGCTACAGCGGTGCCGAAGACGCTGGCAGCTTTCGGCACGCCGAAAGCAGCGAAATCCGATACAACCTTTCGAGGAGGTGAAGAAGGCGGCGAAGACGGTGTTGGACCCACTGTCGCCTTCTTGGGGGAGACAGGAGTTCGTGCCGGTATTGTTGGCGCATATGAGTAATATGAACGCGATGACGATTGTCGTGCCTGCAAGTACTTGTCCGTAAACCTCGTCCCAGGTACCTGTCGGAGGCAAGGAAGGTTCATGAGCCTGGAGAGCGGTGGAATACGCGATACATACCTTCCGGAGTAAGGGCCTTGCATCCGCCAACGAAGGCGCCTGCATGAACACATTGACATTGTGTTTCGCTTCCTCCGACTCTTTGTAGATGCTCTCAATGACCACTTTCTTCGTGCTTTCGTTCCGGAGGAGAAGCTTTTCGTGGAGTTCACGAGCGACGTCGTCGACGCTTTCGTTATTCCCCAATATTCGGTCAGCCACGGCCTGCCCGACCTCCCGAACCAATCGTTCCATGTCTAAGTTCTCGAGAACACTGCCGACGATGGCATGAGCCAGAAGGTCAGCCGTGGTTAACGGGAGCATGAGCCCCGAAGTGATGTTGACGATTGCTTGGAAGAAGTCCGTTGCATACTACGTAACGTGATCAGCAATGGTACGACACAGATAACAACAAGCCAAGCTCACAGAGTATCCACTAAGTGCGGGTTCACATGCTACAAAGAACTGTGATCCGGTCAGAGATCAGCACGGTGACTCACTTATTAGGGGCAGACTTACCAACGTAATTCCCAGGTTGGCCATCCTTCGTGCCAGTTGCAGGGGATCGTTACCATCGGGTGAGCCGTTCTCAAAGCCTGCAAGTTTGGAAACCTTTGAGCGATGCAAGAGCAACATGACATTGCAAAGTCTCACCATCCCCATACTCTCCGATCCCATGCGGTGGCGCGTCTGCTATGAGCACGATCATCTTGCTCGCATGTTCCCTCCAGTCCATGTTCAGCGTCTCGGCCATTGCCGCAGTGACAGCTTCTGGCCCATCGCCACCTCCGCTGGCATATAACGAAGACAAGTCCTTGTGGACCTTGCTAATGTCGGACGAGAAGCCGAAGTTCTTGGTGACGTAGGTATGATCTTGCGGTGGGTGGTCCCGGTACGCGACGAGGCCCACCCTCAGATCTTCTCGCGACTGCAGTCTTCCGGATTCAAAGATGTGTGCGCAGATCTCCTCGATATTCTTCGTCGCGGATGAGATATAGCTCCCCTGGCTTCCAGTGCAGTCTTGGATGAAGACAAGATCCCTGCGAACATCTGCTCAGCGCAACGTCACCCATAACTGAAACACGGTGTGCGTACAACATCTTCCGTCCATCGTAAGGCACCTGAGGAGCCTGTGGTTGGGGAACGGTCTGGAAAACCGGGGCACCGCCCGCGTCCATCTCTTGATCCATTGCTATTGTCTTGTAGTTACTGCCTTCAGGAAGCGAATGTGATATACAAGAAACTTGGACAGCAGCCTTGGTAGCACTTATGTACTTAGTGAGATGGTCGTAGTCCAAGTTCAAGGCGCTATTGCATTACGAGTCGAGGCTAACGGTGAGGTTGACGCGCTGCGTGCACGTGTGCGTTTCGGATCTAATCTGACTCGCACCGCCGTCATCACGCTTTCGTATTTCTGCCCGATCCGCTAATGATGGCAGAGGTGTGGCGATCAGGCATCACAGCGAGGGCCGACGCGAGGCCCAATATGCAACCAACGGTCGTAGGATGTGCTATAACTCTCGCCTCCCCATGAACAATCCAAGCCACCTCACCCCCCATCCATCCAACAACCCCCCTGGGCGCATCAGAAACGCCCGATACGTGTAGATCAGCCCCGCGGACAGACCGCCCACTAGGAGTGAAACGTGCATGTATGTACGTAGCCGCAGCGCAGAAGACCGGGCACGGTCCCGCCCACCAGGAATTGCCGAGTTCCTGCGAGCAGAAGCACGAATCAGGATCGATGACCGCTTGACCCCCCCAAAAAAGTGGACGTACGGCTTCATGGCGATGCCGCACATGACATGGAAGACATCCGCAAGCTGGCCCGTCTTCACGCTTACGGCAACCGGAACCTGCAAGCCCAGCCTTCGACAATAGACGTCGGGTTGCACCTCATGCCTTTGCTGCGCGAGGTCCAGATCTGACTTGGTGGCGACGAATAAAGTGGGTATAGAATCTAAGCTGTACTGTTGCTGATTCAACATGTCCGGTCAGCGTCAAGGACTATCTTGTGAAACGTAGAAATTACAGACCCGTAAATTACTGATGTAGGAGAAGGAATTGGTGTCACTTGAGTCGTATACATATACGATGAGGTCCGCAAGGTCGGTTTTCTTCGAGTTACGAAGGGTCTCTGGCTCATATCTCGATCCAAACTCTTGAAGCTAGGAAGGGGAGATGCTGAGCACGCGAAAGTCACGTATGAACAAATGCATGCACATACCACGAGGTATTTTTCCGAACCATCGATGTCGACGGAATTCACGACACTGATGACCTGATTGGTAGGTTTGTAGGCCTGTTGGAAGGGCTTCCCTGCGAAAGCCCTGAGGAGGCTCGTCTTCCCAGAGCCAGCGGCGCCACAGACGTAGCACAAGAAGACATTCCTCGTTGACTTCCCCTTCTTTCGGTCTACCTTCCGAGGTCGGGTGATCTGCAACGCGCTAGTCTGTGACTCGCCGGGGTATCCAAGATAGGCCAGATATGCAAGGGTCGTTTTGTGGTCCAACAGCGTAGTCATACTCCATTGGGCTAGCCATCCCTGCAAGGTAACAGCGCCGGAGTCGTCGACCGAGGTGTTGTCTGGGAACTTCTGCTTTGCCCAAGGATTACCAGGAGAGGTGCTAAAGAGATCGTCCAATTCAGCAGCCTTGAGAGCGCCATCTTGATCCTACAAGTATATTAGCTATGTCCGAACACGATTGTGATCATATCCTACCTTGTCGAAGACCTCGAATATGTCCGTGAAGAACTGGTATCCTGCTTGGCTGAGCTCGACGGAGCAGTCATGAGGCACATCGAACCTGTTCTAGGATCAGCAAATGCACGTACCGATACCATCAGCACGCAAGAGCTTACCGCGGAAACAGGAAAGCTTCCGTCAACCGTAAATCTTCGGCGTATCCAAATGTCCGCAGCACAGTCCACGTTGTTTCCAACCGACCCCTCTGAATGAAAGTTGTATGCAGGAAGAGGAACCCTTCCTCCGTAAGGCCGTCATCTCGCACGCCGTCCACGGAGTAATCCCGGACCAAGGACTTGATGCCTTCGAGTTCTTGTTGCTGCAGCGGTGCATCGAAGCATTTCCGCTGATGCTGTGTCAGAGAGGAAGCAAGCACTAGGAAAACGAGACACACCTGAAACTCGTTGAGCTCTGACGCATCGAGTATGCCGTCCTTGTTAGTGTCACAGAGCTTGAAGATCCGCCTCAAGGCATCTGCACACGCCGGTTTTAAGACCTGCTAGCCATCAGTACAGCAATTACGGTGCATAAATGCTCCCTCACATGGTCTCTTGAGTCATAGAGCGGCGCGGTAGGGTGCAAAACGGCCTTCTGCGCGAAATAGAAGACTTCAGAAACGTTGAGGGTAAGCTTTGCCGAACATTCGATGCACGTCTCGACTTCCTAGGGAACTGTATTTCATATTTGCGATGCCTCGAGACGATCCGTGCCCTACCTTGAACTCGTTCATGATAGGAAGAATTTCCTCCTCCAACGCTTCATTCGTAACTTCCCCTCCTCGTAGGTCAATTTTATTGCCAACAAGAATGACTGGTACCTGACGGAGGTAAGTAGCTGCATATAGGAGTCTGATGTCTGCGTACATTTACGCCCAGTTGTCGGAAGTACGGCAGCCAATAGGTTGGTATTCGGTCAAAGGAATGTGGGTTGTCGATGGAATAAACCACGCATATTACATGCGCTTTGCGAATCTCGGTTTCAAGGTGTGTTCGGTCCTCGGGGGCAGCTACCAGACGATAGGTCAGTATGGACCAAAGTGCACCAGCGGTTGGTAGAACGTACATCCCGAATCCACTATGTATGTCGTAACATTCTCCGGGGTGACCTCTGGTGGTATGGTTACCTCGGGTACAACGTGTTGAACCTGATGTGATAGTCAGTCGTTGAGTCGGAAAGTAGCCAGATTTACTACATGTGGTATGAAAGACTCTTTGATAAGAGACGTGACGATGGTGCTCTTGCCGACACCGTCTGTGCAACCCGACCTCAGCGACCGAGTGGAGGGAACGCGAAACGCGCACGATTACCCGCTCACCATCGCCTACCAGTAATATTCGGACATCCCTCCGCATGAGTGTGCTATGCCCTGAGCCTACAAAGCAAGTCGTGGGGCGGGTTTGGACCAGCAGTCGGGAACGTAGCAGAATGAATTGCGCAACGCTCGGCGTTGCCCACTGCGCGTCGCGTCGGCTACCACGGCGTTCCTTCCGCCGTCACAGCATCCAGACGCATATTGGGACCGCGCCGGAAATATACCTACCTACCTACCCAGCCTTTGCATTCATGCTTTACTCGATTCTCTCGTTATTCGTGCCATGGCTGGCGCAGCCGATATAGGCAACGAATTCAGAAGGTGCCTACCGCAGGGTGCTTCATCGTATTCGTATTCGTTCTGCCCCTCCACTGGCGTTACGTGGTGAAGCAGCCAGACACCTACGAACCATCGGTCCTGGATGCACCCATAGATCACTACTTTCGCAATGCTTATGGTTTCTGCGAACCTGCGCCAATGGTACGCCTATGTTCCGATCAACGTGGAAATGCTGGAGACCTCCGCAGGCGTACGCAGCTGTTTGATCCACCCGCGGGCAACTGTTGATGTTGAGGTTCTCCTACCTCTACCTGCCAACCACAGGAATGCATCGAGCGCTTCTCGTACACGAGATACTAGAGCAAATCTTTGACTTCGTAGCTCATGACAAGGATATCTGGCACCACCATGGTCACGAGGACCTTCTCCACCTTGCCCTTACTTGCAAAGCGTGGTCGGATATCGCGCTGAGCGCGCTATGGGCGAAGATAATCAACTTCAACATTCTTCTGCACAAGTTGCCCGAACTTCGTGCGTCAATCGGTGGCGAATGGGTGCGTGGATTGAGGCGGCCGGTAGCATCGTACGCTGAAGAATACGAACAGGTCGTCTCGCACGAGTTATCGGATCTCGACATTGGCGACTTTCTTCGATGCTCCCGCAAGATGAAAGAATTGGACTTAAGGCGCGCAGTTTACCGGTCTATGTCCGTGATGTCCGACTCCGTTTTCACCGCTCTCGATACCCTCAAACAACGAATCGACTTGTTTCCCCGCCTAACTTCGCTTTGTTTCGATCCATATACTCTTTCTGCCCATCACGCCACCCTCTTCACATCTGCGCGTCTCACGAATCTCGAAATCGAAGTTGCCCCGAATTTTCAGGAAATCAATACAATTAAGGCCGCGTTGCAATCGTTCATCCGCCTCCTGGTTGACCATTCACTTCCTCGGCTCGCCAGCATTCGTGTATCTGGTGACATCTTCGATCCGCCTACGCTGGTCCTCCTTTCCCAAATCCATTCATTGCGCCGTGTATGCATGCGAGTGGGTGTTCCCCACCAAAAAGATCGCGCCTTCTTGGACGCTCTTTATTATATCTGGCGTGTTCAAGGAATTACAGAACTCCGTTTACAACTCGGTAACGAGGGATGTTACCGGGAACGTGGTGGCCCACCTCCTCCTCCTCCACCGCTGCCGCCTGGCAGGAGGATAATCAAGGGCTCCTTCGACCCTCTATTCGCGAACGAGCATATACTCGTCGCCGACCAAACATACGAAGGACTTTCTTCTGTATTGCACACTCTCATGTCATATGCTCCTCGATGCCGGCGTTTGCAATTGACTGTCAGACAAGACATATCCTCGATACATTGGACCGAGCTCATCCGAGCCGTCTTCAAGCGCCCTACGTCATCCCTTCAGAATATCTCAGTTCACTTTCGTGGGCACACACTACTGCCGGCGACTGCCATGCTGGATATGCCTCGGTACGAGAACCTGCAGGTTCTTGTTATGAGGGCTCCCCTCGACTGGACGGACGACGTGATCGAGCACGTTGCTCGCTCCTGTCCCGCGTTGATATCTGTCTGGTTCTTCCTCGATGCGTTCTTCGAAGACGGCCCGCACCTCTCGTCTGCTGCCCTCGTTTACTTGGCAGTGCACTGCAAGCAGCTGAAGCGCCTCGGAATCCGGCTGAACCCAATGGAGGGGCTCTCACGGGGCTGGCTTATTGCCCCAACCGCGTTCGACGGCCAAGAGAACCTGCTCAAGCTGGAGATACAGTTTTGGCCGTATCTCAACGAGCCGCACGAATCGTTCGCCCGTCTTCTCAGATGGCTTTTCCCCCGCCTAGAAGACTGGTCTGGAATCATATGGTGAAGGAGTGATTCTGATCTAACACGGACCGTATCTGACGTTCTGCTTGTACATATGAGTAATCCCAGAGAATTCACTTCAGTGCATTGCTGGGCGGGGTCAATGAGAGCTGTGGTCGCTTGCCTTCTCTTCGAATCTCGACGTGTATAGTCATGAGTCATGGGCTGATCGTATGGTTAAAAGTTCATAAACACTAGGGATTCCGCAATCCGCACGCTGCACAAGGAAGACGATATAGTCACGAACTGGGACTGCAGGTCGTATTGAGACTTTCGTGGGTGGTTCCACTTGCATGTCGATTTACTGTAGTGATTCGTGTTCGGAGAAGAATGCATTCCGGATGGAACACCGTACAAGGGGCGACGAGATGTTACAGGTCCTAGCAGCAGCAACGGATGAAAGGTAGCCCACTGGTCAAACGGCGGCTCAGGAGACCAGAGCCACGTGAGATTATGTACCGTTCACACCGGTGGATTATGACAGCTGCATAAGAACTATAACGTAGGAAACAAGTAAAGAGTGCAGCAAGAATCTGCGATCTACACCCTGCACGTCAACTCGCCGCCCACCATCGCAATAGTCGCACCCAAGCACCACCCCAGCTCGGTCCCGGCGATCTGCTTGCCAATCGTCACCGTCCTCTCCGCATCGAACTCGTAACCGAGCCTCAGCAAGGCGTGCATGAAGGTTAGATCCAGACAGTACTCCGGCCGGCCCTCCAGCTCGTCCATCGCGTTCTTGTCGTTGCCCCAGCGCTTGACCCACGACTCGCGGCCGAGACACACGTCGGTGGCGAGATCGGCGATGGAGGAGACGGTGACCGGCGTGGAGCTCTTGGAGAGCAACGGGTCGAGGCGGTCGAAAAAGTAGGAGAGGAGGAGGACCTTGCCCGAGGGGAAAGTCTCCATGAGCGACGGCTGGTAAACGCCGTCGAAGGAGCAAGGCTTCACTTCGCACACACTGTAGGTGATGATAAGCAACATTGTGCGGGCCCCGCAACTATGCAGAGATTAGCACTTACGCATCCTTCGCCATGACGAGCTCGACGACGCGGTTGCACGCCTCGAAGCTGCCGATGTCCTCACCGACCATGGTGACATTCCGGGCCGTCTTCGAGCGCTCATCCTCAACTTCAACCACGCGTTCCGTTCCGCGCGCCAGGCACGGATTCGCAACCGTCGTCCCCGGCTTGCGGAAACTCGCGACAAAGTCCACGAGGCGGTGGACACTCTTCCGGGCGCGCATGAGGCCGTAGCCAAGGTAGGAATGCTGGTACAGCACGCGCTTCTTGCCGCCGAACTCGAGGTCGTACTTGTGCTCGCCCTCTTCAAGGCCTGAGTCGGGCTTGGAGCTGTCGAACGTGGGCTCGAACACAATCTGGGTCGAGGCGCCGCCGAGGTCGAGCACGGCGTAAGACGGCGTGCCGGCGGGAGTATCGGCGCGGATGGTGCGGAGGAGGTAGTTTGCGGTGATCCAGGCGTAGACGCCCTCGTCCTTGCCATCCATGATGAGGACTCCCTGCCCGTCCGCGTCGTGCAGCTTGAAGGGGTACTTGGTGTGCAGATGCGCGCGGACGGCATCGAGGATCGCGGCGCTCTCGGATGTGCCGAGAAGGCGCAGGCCGGCGGTGGCCTTGACAGCGACGGGCGTGCAGGCGCGGAGCGAGGCGGGGACGACGCGGACGGCTTCGTCGAGGAGCACGTCGAGCGACTCGGCGGCTTTGCCCGGCGATCCCGCGTACGAGGACAAACCGGGCTGGGTCATCTTGAACACCTCGTACTCGTACTCGGGCGACGCGCCGCAGTTGTTGAATTTGTAAATATGGATGCGCGAGCCGGTCGAGCCGGCGTCGATCATGAGCGCGAACTGGACGAGCGGCTTGCCGCCGAACGCGGTCGTGCAGCGCACGGTCTTGGTCAAGTCTGGGTCATCGGCCATTGAGGTGGGTAGAGGGCGCTCAGAACCTTGGCTCGAGGGAAGGTGGATGTCGACGGGCTCGGGCCGAACGGCGTCGGTTGTTTTGGGCTGGGAGGGAGGAAGGGTCACTTCCAGATCATCATCATACGTTTCAGGCATGTCCCATGCTAAAGCGTGTTGAGATAAAGCGATATTGCGATGCCAGAAGCACGTACATGGGAGGTTGCTCTTCAGCAGGTCACTTCTCCTTGGGCCAAAGACGTATACGAGCCCGATGATGACGACCGCGCCGATCGCGAACTTCTTCCACGCAAACCTGCGGGCCCCATTCCTGCTGGGGCCCTTGCCCGCCTCGAGGCGTTCGTAGTTGGCGCTGCGGGGACTGAACATCTTGCTGATGCCGGTGCGGGTGCTGGCGGTGGCGGTGAGGGTGCTGGGCTTGCGAGCGTGAGGGATGCGCTCCGGCGGGGTGGCAGACGAGCGTGCGGCGCCGTCCAGAATGAAGAAAGGGAGGTGATTGTCGAGGCCGGCGACCGCCTCGAGAACAGAGATGCAGAGGATGGAGAACGGGCGGGGAGGAGTATGGCCGTGGAGTGGCTGTGCTCAAGGCACCAACACACGCTGATATCCGACCTCTGCACATTCCAAGCCCCACGGGGGTCCTGACACGCTCATGTCGCGATCTTGCGAGCTCTCTTGGCAAAGGCTTGCCAATCCGCGATCCGTTCCATCTCTCACTTTGACCTCCATGTTCCCCTCGAACGCCCCTCCCTGCTTGCAACCTCCTGGTTCTCCGTTGCCCCCCTGCGCTGGCAAAGAAACCCGCCCGCAGGCCATGATTTAATCCGGTACCTATTTATAGGTAGGTGCGAGGCCGGACGTCATGAGAGCCCGAGGCGGCCCCATGCCGCAAGACTGCATATAAACTGGGGAGGGGGGCACAAAATAACACAAACCCTGGATCGAACCATCTTACGACCTACCGTCATGCAGCCGCCCGCCCCAGCCCACACCAAGACGACCAGTGCCCAGCCGCAGGCTGCAATGCAGATGTGTACGTCTCGCGGATATGGCAACGGCTACGATGTGCCCAAGCTCATCGTTGGTTCCTTACTAGCTGTCATGAATCCTGCTCCAGCTGCAAGCAAGCAGCAGGCGCATGAACACCACCGCAAGTCGATGCGCCTGCGTGGAGGCGGCGCCGGCAAGGACTGCTTCCTCGGCGCGATCGCGTGCTGCCTTTGCATCGACGGCTGCGAAGATTGCTGCGAGTGCATCGCCGACATCGTCTGTGCGTGCCCGTTTCCTACTTTGCACACCGCAGTCAATGATCGAGGGTTACAATGATACTGACGAACGTTCTTCAGGCTGCCCGTGCGAGATGTGCTGCTGAACACAACAAGACATGGAGACGGTCTCGCCGACCAAAGTACGGGTCTCCGATGGACCGCGCTGATCGTACGACTATTGAACCTGCACCGGACTTGTACGCTGTGGCGATAATATATCATGTTCGAACTCACTGCATCGCGCACGGCGCGGAGCATCAACCGAGCGTGTTCGTCCGCAGGACCAGTCTCTGCGGCCTCCGACTTGTCGTGTTCGCTTACTCTCTTGAACTTCACCCTTTCTCACTGGACGCCCTGTCTCCAGGATACACCGCCCCAGACCAGCATCGCTCGCGCGGGAACTGCCCACCCGTATTCGGTCATCTATTTTTAGCCTTGCGCTCCGGCCTCACCTCCGTATAAAATCCCTTATCCTCCGCCGCAGTTCCGACCTCATACCCATATTCTCCCTCCGACCGTCAACTTCAATCGTCCATCTTTCGCCCTCAACGACCACGAACACACGACACGCAATGGAAGCTCCTGCCGCCGCTCACACCAAGACCCCGACGAAGGCGCAGCCTCAGGCCGCGATGCAGATGTGTGAGTAGTACCGTAAACATCGTTCCTGATGGATATCATGAGCCTGATTGGGGGGTTCGTCGCAAATGTAGCGGTGATGAGCCCTGCTCCCGCCAGCGGAAAGCAGCACGAGCACGAGCACGGCCGCAAGAGCATGCGCCTTCGTGGAGGAGGCGCGGGCAAGGACTGTTTCCTCGGCATCGTCGGCTGCATCCTGTGCTGCGGTGCGTGCCTCACTCCATCTCTCCTGCGTTTCGGCCACGAAAACGCGACGCGGGCCGGGCTGTTCGCTGACCATTCATACCTCCGTGCGTAGATTGCCTCGAGGACTGCTGCGAATGCTGCGCGGACATCATATGTGCGTGCTCCAGTGACGCTTCGGGTCGGTCTTCAGCAGCTGATATTACGTGATCACAGGCTGCCCGTGCGAGATGTGCTGCTAAATGCTCACAGGCCGCTCCTGAAGAACGGTCCGAGGACCGCTGCATTGCGGATGCTCTGAACTGAGGTACCCATTTCATCGTCGGGACTTCATGCGTCGCTTGTGTGTAATCCACATTGGCTACATATCATTGGGTGTTTGTCTGTAAGCGCGCTTGAGCAACACCTCAGGTTAGATTGGAATGAGTTGGGTTTTCCGCGCCAAAAGCTGAACTGAATCGATCCGCCCTCAATTCGGACGCTTGGCGGGGCCCAGCTCATCCCAATCCGACCCAAAATGCCGACTGGGACTAAGGCCGTTGATTTCTAGTGATCGGGGGTAAACCCTTCTCCACAGTATAACACCAACATATATCGATCATCGTACAGAGCGAATCAGTCGATGTGGTCCCAGCACTGCATTCGATAGTCGGAAATGTCGCATTCGTCTATGCGAGGCCCCGCGACCGATGCAACTGGCATTGACACTCGAGAGCCCGAGGATGACGGCAGAGGGAAAGTTGATGTTCCAGGCGAGAACGCCTGCGCGATGGATGCTATCGGCAGTGACAGTGGAGAGCCCGAGAGCGGCGAAGGAGGGAACATCAATGTTCGAGGGGAGGGCGTCCGTGGGCTTGATCCTTGCCTGCGCCACGAGTCTGCCAGGAGAGACGGCACATGCTCGCAAGGAGCGATCGGCGCCACTGTCGGCAACGGCAAAGAAAGTTGGGCACGCGAGGGCGAAGACAAAGGGGATCTTGACGACGAAGGCGAAGGAGTGCATGGTCTTCGCCCGCGTCTGCGCCCACGACGGGGAGACGCCTTCGGGGGCAGCAATCATCTTCGCAGAGCTTTCCCGGTGGCTCTGATTTGCAGCACGATGAGAACGATGGGGACGACCTGTCAGTTACATGTTAGTACGTTACATGACGGTACTGATTTTGGAGCCCACCTGACCGAATCCCCAAATGTCGCTTTCCTCTTGTACGTGGTTGGATATCGGTAGAAATTCAGTGTTGATGATGAAGAGAAGGCAGCAGACGACGCAGGTGATGGGCTTGATCGTCTTCTTCCGGTCCCAGCAGATGCGAGGAACCCTTACGCACAGGACGCGTCGCCATGTCAAGCACAAGAAGCGCGGCTCGCGAGCGGTCCGTGACCTACGAAAGCTGAAACAGTCGTCGATCCTCCGATTCACGGCTCCAAGAAGGAGCAGGGCGATGAATACCTGCAGGATCACCCGCCCCATGCCCAGCGCGGGCCACGGCGCAAATGCGACGATGACGACAGACTGGTCGCATGCCGTGGACGAGTGCCCAAAGGCTGCCGAGTGATGGACGATGAAAAGAGTTAGGGAAGCAACGATGATGAGCTGCAAGAGGGCGACAGCCGCAATGTAGGGCTCAGCAGGTGAATATCCTGGATATCTGCGCAAGAAGCGACCCCGTCTGGTCCGGTATATTGTCACGATATGTATGTGGAACTCGCTGGCGGCGGACTCTATAGCAAAGGTAGAGAATATCAGCAGATAGCACACGACAACGCCGCTGGGGAATGTGCGCGTTAGGCCCTCGGAAGTCATGGGCACTAGCACACCCACTCGTAGAAGCTCAATTGGGAGCCTTCGCGGAACCCAAGGCCGATAGTGGCGGCGCAGTACGCTAAATTGGTGACTGCCAGCGTTAGGATGCAATCACCTACATCCTCTCCTGAACCGGCAGTCAAAGCGTTGATCACTGCGATGGCGTAACAAGACATCAGTGACCGGAAGCACAAGCAACCTTACACAAGTCTTCAATCCCTGGACATACCGAGAAGCACCGTCTGGACATAGAACGAAATCCGGACTCCAATGCCACTGATGTCCGAGTTGGGCACGAAGCCGTGCAAACAAGCGCTAGCGGAGTTATGGCACCGCCACTGAAGGGTCAGTCCAGCGCAGGAGGTGCACAAGACGACAGAGAGGGTAAGGGTGCTCTGTAGGAACCCTCTGCAGATAAAGAGGTACTGAGCGTCTACGGCTTGAACAGCCTGGTTATCATTAGTTCGCTGACAGATCAGCGGGAAACCTCCGTCATGCAAGCCAAGACCCGACTGCCCGCAAGTGGTCCACTCTTGCGTGAACAAGTTTCCAGGGTGGGAGGAACGATCATTCGCGAGTGTGCCGACGGTTCAATCCAGCCTACGTCGACGGCTGTGCTTGCGCATCGCACCGGTTTTTCAGCGCGAGGATCAAAATCAGGTGTCATCGAAGCCGAATTGGTGGCACATGCCAAGCGAATTATATTCGTCACATAGAGTACATTCTACGTGCAGTACGGTTCAGCTCAGGCGCTAGTGGACAGCAAAAAAGGGGCTCACCAGAAAAGGTATAGATCTTGGCGGGAGCCGCAACGACCATCTCTACCGCAGCCCCGACCCGATCTGATCCACCCCTTGCTTCACCTTGCCGAAAAGATTCTTCATCCCGTCCCTGATACCGTCCGCATTGACGCCTCTATCTTCTCCGCTGGTCCTGTATACGCCGCTCCCCGCCGCCCCGCCTAGACTGACGTTGACCCCGCCTAAATTGATGTTCAACGCGGGGAGGCTCGTCGCGCCGGTGCTCGATTCCGGAGGAGGGTCGTACACCGAGGTGGGGAAGCGCGTCGCCGATGCGCGCATCATCTCTAGGTAGGACGAGGAGTTGTGCACGCATGTGCCGCCGAGCAGGACGCGCGCGCCCGCATTTGCGGCTCCCCCGGGCGCGTTAGGGTTTGAGCCAATCGCGAACTCTTGGTTCAGGAGCGCAACGGCGCGTGCTTCTTCGTAGGTCGTTCCGCCGATTACGAACACGATCACGTCTTGCGGTCTGCCGTACAAACTTGTCAGAACCGCTGGCCTTTCATCAGAAACGAACTGAAATGGATGGTACCTTTGTAACCCTGCGTTCGGTCCCGCGCCATCCAAGAACGGGTATGTAGCTTCGCGCAATCGTGCCTTGAATAGGTTCTCGAGCGTCTGCGACAGCTGTGGTGTATGTTGCATGTACACGTTTTCGACGCCCTGGGACGAAGATGCGGGATATCAAATGCAATTCAACGTCGACAAAATCAGCACCTACCTTGATGCCTTTGAGAACCGAACGACCTTTCGCAAGTAGTGATTCGTTCAAGAAGAGGTCATCTTGCCGTTGATCCGATCCGGACGTGTTTAAGATAACGTACACCAGCTATCGCAGTCAAGTTAGACATCGAATGTGCACAAAAAATAGCCTGTGCTTACCCGCGCATCTTCCGGCTTAACCCCATTTGCAAGCATCGAGTTGATGAGCGACGCAATATTCGCCGCTTGTGTCTTCTGATACCGTAGGGCGTACAGGATAACCAATCGGAGCTTGTTGTGTGAGGGTACAGCCGGGTCTGAAATGACAGCTTGGACGCTCTAAACAATCAGCACGAATACTTGCACACCGCACACAGCTAGAATCACCTTCAAGTCGGCGCCAGATCCCGTCGCAAGTCCCTGTTCCACCTCACCGACCTCAAGCAGCTTGT
>NW_006767434.1:1693037-1719289 GCF_000264995.1 Punctularia strigosozonata HHB-11173 SS5
TCCCCCGGGCGCGTTAGGGTTTGAGCCAATCGCGAACTCTTGGTTCAGGAGCGCAACGGCGCGTGCTTCTTCGTAGGTCGTTCCGCCGATTACGAACACGATCACGTCTTGCGGTCTGCCGTACAAACTTGTCAGAACCGCTGGCCTTTCATCAGAAACGAACTGAAATGGATGGTACCTTTGTAACCCTGCGTTCGGTCCCGCGCCATCCAAGAACGGGTATGTAGCTTCGCGCAATCGTGCCTTGAATAGGTTCTCGAGCGTCTGCGACAGCTGTGGTGTATGTTGCATGTACACGTTTTCGACGCCCTGGGACGAAGATGCGGGATATCAAATGCAATTCAACGTCGACAAAATCAGCACCTACCTTGATGCCTTTGAGAACCGAACGACCTTTCGCAAGTAGTGATTCGTTCAAGAAGAGGTCATCTTGCCGTTGATCCGATCCGGACGTGTTTAAGATAACGTACACCAGCTATCGCAGTCAAGTTAGACATCGAATGTGCACAAAAAATAGCCTGTGCTTACCCGCGCATCTTCCGGCTTAACCCCATTTGCAAGCATCGAGTTGATGAGCGACGCAATATTCGCCGCTTGTGTCTTCTGATACCGTAGGGCGTACAGGATAACCAATCGGAGCTTGTTGTGTGAGGGTACAGCCGGGTCTGAAATGACAGCTTGGACGCTCTAAACAATCAGCACGAATACTTGCACACCGCACACAGCTAGAATCACCTTCAAGTCGGCGCCAGATCCCGTCGCAAGTCCCTGTTCCACCTCACCGACCTCAAGCAGCTTGTCTCTGGCAACCAACCTACTCAACTCGCCAACAAGCGCGACGTGCTTGCTCACGTTTCCTCCCAGCTTCTTGAACTCGGGGTACTCCTCCACGAACTTCTTCATGTCAGCGATGCTCGATATATTTTGCGGACTCTGCGCCAAACTTTTGCTCTGGTATGCTTGCACGTAGGCTTTGAGGTGTTCGCCGAGATCGCCGAATGTAGCGAGGTGTTGATCGCGGAAGAATTCGTCAGTGGAGAGGGATAATGTAACCTCATGCAGTTCGGGCCGTATGGACGGGACAAGGGATAGATCCACACGTCCGTTGTTGATACCGAGCAGCTCGTGAACCATTGCCTGATACGTCCATTGGCAGAGTAGCGGGGTAACGGGGTCGTTTCTCCGGTCAAGGATGAGGAGAACCGGAGCGGTTTGCGTAGGCCGGAAGTCGAAGAGGGTGGGTTCGGACTTGATACGATGTTGAACCTCAACCCCAAGCTTCTTCGCCATGGAGGACATCTTCTCGTACCGGATGACTGGCTTCTTCTTGAGGCTGAGAAGGACGGCGATGATCCCCTGGACGGAGCGTTCGAGCGCGGCGGGATCCCATTGATTGGGGGAGGAGCCGTATAAAGGCCGGGAGACGGACGGGGTGTGGTTGAGCGAGAAGAGGTAGGGCGTCAAGGGTGCGTAGTCGGCAAAGTGTTCTTGCACTTCGCGGACGACTTCGTATTCGTCGGCTTCGGCCAAGCGCTCTATCGCCATCTTGCTCAGGATGTTGCTGAAGTCTGACACGGACACGAAGAACGGCATCAGCGATGCAGATCAACGACGGAAAACGGGGATATGGCAATTCACCAACTGACAGAGGTAGTACTCCCCGTACTTGGGTTCGCGCAGCTCGCGTTCGAGCGCTTCCAGGCTCTCGTCGCTAACTTGCACGAAGCAAACGCATTTCAGGTGCGCCATGCGCTCCCGCTTGGGGTTGTCGACCCGGTCGGTGAGGTAAACTTCATGCGCGAGAAGGACGGACTGTGTGGAGGCGAGAGAAACTATCGGTGTCTGAGAAAATATGGTGAGCTTCATCTCGTGAGTTATCTCCAAGGATGGCGTACCGTATGAGAGTCCAGCAGGAGGACCTTCATCCCCGCAGGCGTCTGGATGAGTTTCGTGACATAGGTCTCGACTGCCTTGACCACGTCCATCGTTCAAGCACAAGAGAAGAACGCGATGGCTGCAAAATGCGAAGGGGTATATCGTACCAATCTGCTGAGAGATGCGCGTGCTGAAGGCATGCGCGGCATGCGCGGCACGGCGCCGATGGTGGCGGTGACGCACGGATGCATTCGACATCATGCATGACGGTGACTTGCAAGGTCCTGGACCCGAGCGATGCCGCTTAGATCCTGACAATAATGGCTACCACAAATGTCTACGTCGAGGAACTCCAGAACTGCTTAAGAGAGAATGCACACGGAATCAAGAGCTTCACGCTGGGCAATCACACGAGCACGGAGGCCAAGGCCAACGTGATCCTCCTGGAAGAAGAGGAGGTTACCATTTACCTGGACGGCCGCGGATTTCGAGCAGGTGCGCAGCTGGACCCGGACGGTGAATGGATCCAGTCTGACACCGGTCCTGGGACCAGGAACAGACTCGAAAGATGTATCTGAGACACTGGAAGCACTCCTGCAGGAACTGAGTCCCGGCTTTGGTCTGAAGCAGCAGCAGATTCTCTTCACCAAGCTAACTCGGCTTCAGCAGCTTGAATAGCCTACCATGGTATGCTGGGTGCTCGCCCAAACCGTGATTCATCATTCATGCCGCTGACGTTGTGTTAGTTAGTTTATCCGGCTTGTGGCATGAGCCCGCTCTGCTGCAGCGATCCAATAATTCTCTGTGAGTAATTCAAGGTGATCCTGCGAGGTGTTATACATCAACAACTAAGTCGGACGCATCGAGCTCTCTGTGACGAATGCTGTTTTTCACGTCTGGTAATTGATCGATGAACGCTATGCCCGACAATATGTTGTATGTCGCAATAGGATCACGTCCACCAACCAGACTGCTACCTAGGTGACCTTGCTGAAACGAATTCTCTAAGCCAGATCCGAGTGAAGCATTCGTTCGTCGAATTCGCCCGACTCTGACCGCGATCGAAGGGCGGCCTCGTACTTTTCTCTAGTGAATTGGAAGTTGTCGTCGGTTCTGACCTTCTGGATAGCGCGTTTTATCCACGCGCGCTCGTTCTCATTCCTGAGACAGTTCGCCCACCACCTGTCCATGCTGCTCTGGATGGACCCAGAGTTCAGCTCGCCGTTCTCGCTCTGCTCGTTGAGAACGTGCAGAAGGAAGCCAGCGTTCAGGTGTTCGAGATCCATCTCTGAGAGGCATTTGAGGATGCGAGATATGCGCAAGTTGTTGTGCATAGATCCTTCGAAAAGTCGTTAATGGGCGAAGCCTGGTCATGGCGAGATCGGCGACTTACGGACAAGGTTTCTGTACTGCCCTTCGAAGTTTCGTGGGGGAAGGGACCTCTGCAACAGTCCAGTGTCAGGATCCAGGAGGCGCATTCCATAGAAATCCAGCATAAGCTCGTATGACGCCAGTAGTCGCCGTTTAATATCTGGATCGGACTTCATGGCGTCCCTCTCATGAAGCTGTAAAGGTTGCGACTCATAGTTCATGCCGTATTCACGAATTGGAAACCTTCCGCACGATGTTAGTAACGGCGCAGGCATTCAGGCCCATGAAACTGACAGCCATTGTATAAAACCGTGCTTATACTCAAGAAGGTTGTAATCCCCTTTCCATCTGAGCGCGCAATCGTAAAGTATGTCAGCAATGACGCGAGATCGTGAACGAAATGAACGCGCTGATCGTGGATCTCTTCCACCAAAAGATTATCCGGTCGGCACCGTAGCTGATTCCTGTAAAACAACAAGTTGGCATGCTGAGATGGATGGTCTTCTATGCCTGGATAACCGGCAAGAAACTCTTGAACATCTCTTGGGAGTGACATGGTAGCAACGCGTCGGAGATCTCGCAACGGAACGATCGATGGCCTCAGGATGAGCATGAACGCCGGAGTCAAGGGCGGGGCTATGCCGCATGTGCGTGTCGCGAACGCGCGTCAAGTCACGTGATCAGAGGGCATCTTGCGGCAATCCCCGACGGCTCTCGTTGCAGTGATCTGCATCGCCGACCCTCACTCCGACCGGTTCATCATTCAGTGCAACGCTTTGCAAGAACGTCTCACCTGGCCGGACCAACGCTCTAGAGTCGAGGATGAATGTGCTAACCGTTCTTCCAAAGCTTTCGTCCTCGTCCGACGCCGAAACAACGACGATGAGCAAAGCTGCTCAACCTTGTGCAAACCATGCTGCCACACCATCGTGTTGCCTCCGTGGTCGCGTGATTGTCGCGCTTCCACTGTCTTGGCACTCATAACTTGTGCTCCCCGGCGGTTACCCTATCAGCTTTGCGCAGAGCAGCAGCCCCGCCACATGGCCTCGACGCTCTTGGCATCTACCGGTGCTCACAGACGCCAGACGCCAGACGACGGTGCCCTCCGTCGCGCGCGTACAAGATGTGATCACCCCAACGTGCGAGCGGAAGCAGTGTTCCCGGTCGCTTCTCCGCACCGACCGTTGCATGGCTCTCCCGGTCCAACTGAGCTGCCGGGCATCTCACCATGCGCGTTGCGTCAACCCGCCAAGGATTTTTCAAGTGCATAAATCCTAGGGAGGAGGCCTCAGGATCGGCAGGCGACCTCCTCTTCACGAGTTCGAAGTCTCCCTCCTGCACGTCCTCCTTACGACTCCGCGCAAGCACTCTCAATTCGACGCCATGTTCTCTTACAAATTCATCGCGTCCGTGTTCATCGCGGTTTCGTACGCATCGGCTGCTTTGGCCGCACCCTGGCCCGCCAACTCCAAGGTGAATAACGCTGCGTCAGTGGATGTGACGAATCCGGAAGCTTACCGCGTACTTGCAACAGCATGCCACGCACCGTGTGAGGAACATTAGCAGGGATCTCAAGCTCGAGACGTACCACCCTGCTTCTGTTTACGAGACCTACGAGGATGGTATCGACCACCCGCTGTCGAAGCGCGCCGACGCGTCCTTCCAGGACTCCGCCCTCGCCTTCGTCAAGTCGAAGGCGAAATTGGACGATGGCGCCGTTGCCTTCCGCTCCGGGTTCGAGGGCGACATCACGTCGCACGCCTACTTCCACCAGCAGCACGATGGCGTTCCCTTCGCCAACGCTGTCGCCAACGTTGCGCTGAAGAACAACAAGGTCAGTACTCAAGAACACGATGTGGAGAACCAAGCTTCTAACGAACGTTTCCGCAGGTCGTTGCCTTCGGTAGCAGTTTCGTTGCGCTTCCTAAGGACATCCCCGCCTCAAAGCCCACTCTTGACCTCCAGACGGCGATCAAGAAGGCTGAGGCTGCCCTTTCTGGCACTTACAACGGCCACCCCACGACCGTCGAGTACCTCGCCAAGGACGATGGCTCGGTCGCCCTCACCCACGTCATTCAGATCCAGAACGACCAGGGTGCCTGGTACGAGGCCTTCGTTGACGCTCACTCCGGCGACCTGCTCTCGGTCACGGACTTCGTCACCAAGCTCACTTGTAAGTCCTCCCATTTTTGCACATTCGTCCGATACCAATGTCGCTTTTATTAGACAAGGTCTTGCCTATCACCAAGCAGGACCTTACGGAGGGCGTCGAGACCCTTGAGGACCCGGAGAACAAGGACGCCAGCCCCAACGGCTGGGTCAAGGGCAAGACCACCGCGTGAGCATCCACCCAGCGCCCGTTCTCCAAGCGGATCTTGGACCGACTCTCTTCTCAGCGGCAATAACGTCATCGTTTACAAGTCGAGCGCCAGCCAGCGGACCTCGGAGTCCGACACCGACGAGTTCATCTACACCCACGACGCGTCCAAGGCCCCGACCACGTCCGCCAACCTGAACGCTGCCCGCACCAACGCGTTCTACGTCGTCAACACCGTCCACGACATTAGCTATACCTACGGTTTCACGGAGAAGGCTTACAACTTCCAGGACGACAACTTCGGCAATGGTGGAGAGGACGGTGACCGCGTCACCGTTTCCGTTCAGGACTCCGCGGGCACTGAGTACGTTGGTCTCCTCATGTCAACGTCAAAGGTCCCTTAACTAACCGTGATTTCCAGCAACGCTGGTAAGCATTGGCTGTCAAGGACTCTGACATTCCGCTGAGGTGCTTACCATTCTTGTTCTTCGCTCTCCCACAGACTTCAGGTAAGCTGCACGGCCTATTCAAGCCGCCAACCGAATCTGACGTAAAATTATCAGCACTCCCGCCGATGGTCAATCTGGACACATGAGGATGTTCCTCTGGGACGAGACCAGCCCCGAGCGTGACGGTGCTCTTGAGGTACGATACCCCCGATCTTCACAGCGGCCCTAACTCACCGTACCTTTGACACCCAGAACGACATCGTCGCCCACGAGATGACCCACGGCATCAGCAACCGCCTGACGGGCGGTGGTACCGGCCGCTGCCTCCAGACCACTGAGGCTGGCGGCATGGGTGAGGGCTGGTCAGACGCGTTTGCGGAATGGACCGAGCAGAAGTCGTCCAAGATCTCTGACTTCACCATGGGCACCTACGTCATTAACGACAAGGCGTACGCGCTCGCCTTTGCTCAGCCTTGGGGGTAACTAATGATGCTCGGTTTCACAGCGGTATCCGCACGCACCCGTACTCCACCTCCAAGTACGCTGATACGTCTCGCTCAAATGGTCAATCGCTCATCGCTCTTTCTTCTGCAGGACCACCAACCCTCTGACCTACGCCAGCATCGCGACGCTCAACGAGGTTCACGACATTGGTGAAGTTTGGGCGAACATGCTCCACAACGTCTACGCCTCCCTTGTGGACGAGAACGGCTTCAGCGAAGATGCGCACACCGATGTACGCATGATACGATCAAGCATTGATGACAACCTTCTAACCTGACTTCGAAGGCCTCCGGCTCCGAAGGAAACGTCGTTTTCCTCCACTTGTTCATCGACTCGCTCGCTCTCCAGCCTTGCAACCCGACGCTGCCCACCGCCCGCGACGCCTGGATCCAGGCAGACAAGAACCGCTACGATGGTGCCCACACGTACGTCGCCCCTAGATTACCTAAGGGAATCCGTCATTTCTCATCGCGCGATCTCAACGAATCAGTTGCACTCTGTGGAAGGCCTTCGCCAGCCGCGGCCTCGGACAGAATGCGAAGAACCACAAGGACGACGACACCGTCCCGTCCAGCTGCTAAATCGCCTCACCGTAGCCTCTTGGACTTTCACGCTTGCGCTCTCATCACGCCTGTTGCATGTTTGGATATCATTATTGCATGTTGTCACGATACCCCCGATGCAATCTTACGTTTCCTTTTTGTCTCCTCTCTGATATACCCCTTAAGGCATTGTGGCGCAATGCGGGAGAACTGCCGCTCCTCCCGAGTTTCCGAGAATGAGTCGCCGGAGGCTGTGACTCGTGCAGGGTCGGGCTGGGTCGGCTTGCTCTCGAATGTTCGTTCATGCTCCAAAGCAGGTCAGCTCCTATGCTGGAAGCGGCATGCAGAGGCCGTGCTACGAACACGATGGGCAGTAAATATCCCTGATGAATGCACAGCGGCGGGAGAGAAACAGGAGATGCGATTATCTGCGTTGTATCACTTGACCCTATCCGAATCCAACCATGCGCCCTTCCTGTCCTCCTTTGCCCTGATAGCCCCTGCTTGCCCTGCTTCCATCGCGGTTCTGACACCTTCTATGCTTTTCTCTTGTCGGGCAGAACGAATCGCCATGAGAGCGATGGCCAAGTCAGGATGTGATTATCGAGCGCGGCCAGCACCGGCGTGGTCTCGGGAGTGCTTGCCCGCGGGTCCCGATCGCCGGGGCACGGATCCACTATGACACAGGGCTGCGCTGAACTGGTCACCGAGGCCGGGCCTAACGTATATATATTCTCCATGACCGTCTACTACTCCTCACCGTTCTACGGACCCAAAACAAACCCCTCACAAAATCCTTTTTACGACCACGACTGCGATGATGTTCACGACCTTCAAGCTCATGCTGGCCCTCTTCGTTTCGCTGTTCGCCTCCCTCGCCGCGGCTCTGCCCGTCAGCCTAGAGCCCCGCGACGTCTACGTGCCTCCCGTCCTTTACCCTCACGCGGGCACCGTCTGGAAGGTTGGAGCCCACCACAACGTCACCTGGTAAGTTGATCAGCGATGCAAGCGGTTATCCGGATGCTGAATGTGTATTGCAGGGATGTGTCCGACCCTCCCGTCAACATTACCAACAAGTTTGGCATGATCGTTCTCGCTAAGAATGGAATCGCATTGGACCTTGGTAACCTCTACTCTTTTTGTTGGTCTGAGACTGTACCTTTGACGAGTATCTCTTTGGTGCAGACTCTCCCCTTGCCGCGAACTTCTCTATTCTCGATGGACGCCACGTCATCCAAGTCCCCAAAGTGACGCCGGCCAGCGATTACCAAATTTTGCTGTTCGGAGACTCGGTGAGTTGTCCTATCATTCGAGACACTGGGTTTCAGTTGCCTGACTTCGTTGCAGGGCAACCTCTCGCCTGAGTTTACCATCACGGCCTAAAACATTAACCAAGGGTCCCGATGGCCCGACTTGCCGCAACCCCTGACCAGGACGCGCAAGTTCCGATATGATGGACGCTCAACCCAGTTTCGAGGCCGGAAAACAATCCACGAACTTTGAACGAACTCTCTGTACAATCAATGGACCTTCTTACCAGTTCGGACTGCCATCATGGACTTGCCGTTAAATGTACTTTACTCGTAGCATATTCGTAGCAAATCAGCATCATATTCACGATCAAATTTCCGTTTTGCCTTCGTCGAACTGACTTGATCTAGAAAATCGGTGAGGATCACGCACACGTATTGCCCATTTATACCTCGAATGGGTCTACTACATCACCATGGTCTCAAGCCAATGTTACGCTGATCGACAGAAACGTTGCGGCGTAGACTCTACCATAACTGGGGACCGTACTCAAACCCAGCTTCGTCCCATAGGTTCAAGTCCGCGCTCGCGCCCCACTTGTCGGCGGGCACGTTCTCGAACGACGTAAAGTTGTCGCGGTTGAGGTATTCTCGCTCCTGAGTCTCTAAATCCATATAGTACGCGAACGCCTCGCGGGTTCTGCAGGCGGATCTCAGTCAACACCGCAACATAAGGATGAGAAAACAGTTGCTTACTCGAGGGGGTACTGGTCTACGAGCCGACCACCGAATTGCAGCGATTGGTCGTTGAGCCACACGACCCACTGGCGGAGGAGTGCTGGAAGCAACCCAATTCCATAACCGCATGGCGCTGGGGGCCGAGTGCAAAGAAGACTTACCTTCTGAGCGCTCTGTGCCCCAGAAGCCCCAGAAGTACGTGAAGCGTGGGGTGTCGTACTGCTTCCACAGTTCTTCCTCACTCGGCAGGCGCGCGGTACCCGCCCAGACCTTGGCAAGACCGTAAGATTGGTAACGTACGACGCTCCACGGCCGGCCTGGATGGAGAGCTCAATCTCCGACAAGGACTTCCGCAATAGCGAAGACGTGGATCGTGTGCGTACAGTTCGTGAAGGCAAGGGTGGGGTCGGGAATGTAGTGGCCCGTCCAGTGCACATGGCGGTAGGGGCGCGCACCGTCCGACTTGGTCGTACTGGATAGGAATGTAAGTAGGACACAAGGCTATTCGACAAGTGGACTCACTCATTGGTAACCTGGGCGTGGAACGTGTTCGTCCTGATATAACCTGTGGCGAGGATAATCTGTGGATTGGACAGGGGTGTCACATATGCTATCATAACTTGACCGGACTGATGCGCACTTCGTCGATCCCCGACAGAACCGTCCCGTTGATGAGCGTGATTTCCCCCGACTGAATGCCGTCATCGTGCGACGCGAGCGGCTCAAAGGATCGGATTTCGGAAACCCACTCCGTGCTGGCTGGGAACCTGCGGAAGGAGCGCCGCTGAAACGCGTGCAGCTTACTCCAGTCGTACTCCTAACATCGAAGGTCCACCGTCAGAGGTGATACTATCGCGATGGTGGCGATGGTGCGTACCTTCGAGCTCGCGTAGAGCTTCTTCACATACGGAGCGATGTCGCGCGCGATTTCGGAGCCCGACGTGCCGGGGCCAACGACGAGGACCGTCTAATATGATCTGTTAGCATCCTGCGCCGCGGGGCACGCATAGAAGCAAGCGAACCTTATTGGCATAGCGCTCCGGCGTCCTGTACACGCGCGAGTGATACACACTGAAGCGTTCAGGCTCTCCAGGCGCCTTCACCTTGCTCCACTCGACAAGGCCTGGAATATCGGGGACATGCGGCCCGTCGCTATCCAACCCAAGCGAGACGACGACGGCGTCGAAGTCTTCCTGCCACCACGTTGCCTTTATCCTCTGACTCTCCTCGAGGAGCGTAAGGCGCTTGAGTGTGAGCGTCCAGCCTCCTCCGGGAGCCTTCGCCAGGCGCTGGACGCGCGTACCATAGGAAACAACAGCTGGGTCGTCGTCCGCGCTCAGGTGGTGCAGTGCGGCGAAGGCGCGCACGTGTGCCGATACGCTGCGTTGGCTGGGCGCCCACGGCTGCAAAGACGAGCACATGAGATGCGAAGGGTTCGAGGAGGGGATTCAGGGACTTACGGCACCGGCGGCGTAGGGTACGCCAGGGAGTTCGGTAATACTGGTAGGAGAGTTGGTGTGAAGGTTCTTCCATACGGGTCGGGGGACCCAGTGGTCGCGCCAGCGCTCGTCCAGGGTGAGGCCGTCGTCGCCATCGGAGTAGTACTCGACGTGGGGGTACTTGTCGGGAATTTGAGGATAAATCTCGAAAGGCGTATCACTTACATAACGACAATGAGTATCTCTCCTTGCTCCATGTGGTGGAATGCAATGCGTACGGGTAAGACTCGCGGGTAGGAACCTCCTCCGAATAACGCCAGTTTCCACCGGGACCAGGCGCACGGTCGAAGAGACGGACGGTGAAGTTATGTTCGAGAAGCTCTGCTGCGACCTGAAGACCCGATGGGCCGGCGCCTATGACGGCGACACGTTTGATAGGATTGCTGAACGTCGTCCACTGTACACGATCATTTCCGTCATGCTCGGAAAACACCGTCTGTTGGGCGAAACAAGCCGCGGCGAATGCGAGAATATGTATCTGGGCCTTCCAGCTCATAGTGCGAGTAGCCGGAGGGGTCTACGGAATCTGGGGAGATCGTGGTATTAGTACTGTCATTGTGTGCTGAAGTTGCGCCATCCTAACCTTCCATTCCGCAAATCAGACAGACTAAGATTGGTGATTCTGCTTACTAGGGACATTGCGCCGCTGAGAGGCAGTAACACGCGCAATAACCTAATGCGGGTCATACTGATTCTGCCGTTTGTACGATGAACTCAGAGTCGACTGGATTCGGGCCATGGTTCGAAGTCGGCGCGAGTGAAGCAGGCGCCGGACAGAGTGGCGCAGGGCGCACCCACCGATCGTCCACGTGCGGAGTTCTCCGCACGACACCTTTTGCAGCGACGACCACTGCTGCCACTGGGGACAACGGTCCACTGTGGACGGAACAACGACCAGATCCACTCCCCACAATTTATCACGTAGTTTCTCAGCCAGTACCATTGCCACTTCACGGAAACATAATTCACGTTCATTCGGGACCCACGTCTTTTGGATACTGACGTCCATCCTCCCGTTCGATAATAGATTCTGCCTACACGAAAGCAGAGATTCATTGCCAACGTATACTTCTTTACTGATTACCTTCTGCACCCCTCGTCATGGCACTCGACGATCTATCTCCTCTGACTTCGCTACCCTACAGAGAGGCGCATATAGCCACCATTCTCATAATCGCGTCGTTTCTCCTCTTCCTCAACCTGAGCCGAGGCATACTCTCCCGACTAGTATCCGCAGGACTTCTCGGACCACTACTCATTGGTGCTGCCTACTCGGCATCGCTGTCCTCCATCCTCCCCAGCCATGTGCAATACAGCGTCCAAGCTTTCGGATACCTCGGTCTCATGCTCCTGATAGTTGAGGGCGGAATGGACACCAGGTTAGATATCCTCAGCAATAGAAGGACGCTCGTACTCGCTCTGCTTGTTGGGACCACGGGAATCGTCGTCCCTATTGCGCTTTCTCTGGCACTGCTGCCCTTCGCGTATGGATACGGGTACATCGAATCCTTCGCACTCGGCGCCTCGCTCTCAAGCACGAGTTTGGGTACTATCTTTAGCGTGATTTCGAACCTGTCTGAGGATTCAGGGCCTCCCGCCGGAAAATTGCCTTCCAATCAACCTATTCAGGAAGGAGCAGTGGCATCGATGGAGGTGGACACGAATGGACATGATGGGGACCGAGGCGAAGAGACTATCATTGGAACCAGTATCGGTACGATCCTTGTGGCCGCGGCGCTGCTGGATGATATCGTAGGGTTGGTTATCTCCAGCATAATCTCGAATTTGCCATCCACCTCCTCAGGTTCACAGTCCATCGCACCGTGGTCTGCTGCTCGCCCTCTCGTTGCCTCGGTCTCCCTTCTTGTGTTCACGGCCATCATCTCTCGCTACGTCCTCAGCCCGCTCAACAACCGCGGTAGTTGTCAGGCCCCAGGATGGATTTTCACTTGCCTGACCGCGACCAAACTCGTTCACAACCTGGATGCGCTGGCCGTTGTAGCCTTTATCGCGGTCGTAGCAACCTTCGCAACCATAGCATCTTACATCGGGAGCTCTATCCTCATAGGCTGCTTCTGCGCAGGTGCAACGATGAAACATTTATACGATGGTCTCGTGGCTGCCAATGCCGGCGTTGACCGCGATAGCCCGCTGCTGAAGTTGCTGAGGGACGGATCTCCGGAAGCAGCGTTCTCCCGCGTAAAACCTATACAAGAGCTCGTCCTAGGTCCTTTCTTCTTCGCAAGCATCGGCTCTGCGATACCGGTGAAAGAGATGTTCAGAGGTCAGACGGTGTGGAGGGCGAGTCGCATCGTCTCCAGTGTGGGTTGCAAACGAACTGAAAACTTCTCGCGTAGGGCATCATATACGCTGGCCTCATGGGAGTCGGGAAGCTATGTGCCGGTAGTTGGATCATCCTCGCGGACACTTTATTGCAGAAGAAGGCGTGCATCTGGAGGAACCGTTCGTGCCGGTGGAGCAGACTCGGGAGGAGGCCTACCATCAATCACTGCGGACGCCACGATTCGCGGCCAGTGGAACTTGGAAATCCGCTACCTGCACCTATGTTACCGACGCCGGGCGAGACTCAGCTTAGAGAACAAGTGCTGCCCAGGTTGATCCCGAGCTGGCCTTCGGCTATGTTTCTGGGTCTATCTCTGTACGCCGCTTCAGTGCCCCTTCACCTGAGTCCTGTACTAATCATGCGTGGATCATCTTCGTAGAGTCGCACGAGGGGAGATCGGCTTCTTAATTATCAACATCGCGTCCCAGCAGTCTCTGGTTTCATCGGAGGCGTTCAACGTGGCTGTTTGGGCGATTACGCTCAATACGATCGTCGGGCCCGCAACGGTTGGAATCCTGCTTAGGAGTGTGCCGGCACGAAACGCGATCCTGGGCGGCAGATGGGGTACGGTGGAACGGCGAGCTTGATGATCCACGACTGGAGCAACACGCTGAACAGGTCACTCCCCGTGTTATGCGGCGATCATGGTATGGCACCTCTCGTATCATCAAGGCGGTCTGATGTGAACAGAGGAACGCTGAAAACATGGCACGGCTTTGTCCAGACTGCGATGGATATCCACGGCATTGCCTTGCAGTGGCACAATTGAACACACCGAGCTAGAACACAGAAGGATACTTAGATTTCACACACGTCCCCGATATGGGGGTGCTCACCTCTACCATCCATAGCCAAGCTCGCCAGACGGCATCTCCCCATAGCCCACATCGGTCAAGGCATGGAACAACTCGTTCAATCAACTCTCGATGCAATGCGTGTGTTGCCTTCGGGGTAGGTATGAGCAGATCAAGCGCGGTTCATGCTCATCGAGCACTCGGAGCGGTTGGATATATGCCGTCCTTGTCCCTTTGCACGGGCACAGTTGAGTCAGGAAGATGCACGATCGCGACGAATGCCCTCCGTTGCGGGTAGGTAGCAGGTGATGACTAGTTCTGTGGGGAGACCGGAGCATGTGAGAGCGACCGCGACTTAGACCATCTGACACATTGTTGCCACTCTGGTATCTCTGGCAACGGGTCGGAACGACCCATCCTCGAATGCGCACAAGTCGACCAGACGATGTTGCAACAGCGAACCATGGCGAATTTCAAGACATGCATTCGCGCAAATTGCGTTGGCAACGGTTCTAGCACAGCCTCTGGCAGCCTTGAATCCGCCTGGATTTGCCTGGACGAGTTTACCTACGCCTCACATCTGCTTCACATCATGGATCCAGCGGATTAGAAGCCATGCGCAGTGCCTGAGCATAGGTTGTCTCGCATCGCCATCTATTTACCGCTGCGCGCACTGATAGCAGGCCGGAGGCCGGAACCCGTTTGGCAACACCGCCACCCACGCGAACTGATCACGTTTTGATTTCAAGCCAGGTCCTCTTGAGATCGGATGCCCAAAGCGTCTCCAGCCAACCTGACCAAGAGAGACAACCTAAGATACGCTGCAAAGACGCGGCAACGAATACTGTGGACGTTGCTCGGCTCGGGTTACACGACCATATTTATCACCAAGCCTGATTTCGTCCGGAGCACCGTCGTTCGGACAAGACATGAAGCAATAATCTTTTACCCTGGATCCGCTCCGTGCTCCCGTGCTCCATCAAATCTCGCACTCCTCCATCAAATCCGATCGTTAGATCATGGCCACTCCCGAAGGCGACCAACATCCCAGCATGCACCGGCAAAACCTCGTTACGGCTCTTCTCAACCGTGGCTTTGATGGATCTCTTGGGGACGCATGGCGACGCGCTCATCGCATCTTCCTTGGCGGAAGGCACAATAGTCTCGGCACGGCACATCGTCGAGTATAAAACATCCATGGAGACGACTCCAGTTCTTCAGCTCCAGGTTTAGAGTCCAACTCAGTGAGGTACTGGTTACCGTTCGACTTCGTCACATTCCTCTTTCTTTCTACAACTCGTTCTCGACTTTTCAACTTTTTTTACGCACGACCCCGCTCCTTCATTATCCTGTCAATCAAAATGCACTCCACTTCCGCCGTTGTTGTTCTCGCTCTCGCCGCGGCTGCTGCCGCAGCTCCCGTTGGGTGAGTATTGGTCGATCCATGCGCTCAATCCGTCGTTTACTCATGCTATGCGCACAGCCAAATTCAAGCCCGTGAGCCCCTTAGCATCGGTACTCTCGGCAAAGAGCTCGGCAAGGGCCTTGCCACCGGTGGAGGCCTCGCAGCCCTCCTCGCCGGCGCTGAATCCTTGCTCGGTGGCGACTCTTCTACCTCGAAGCGCGAGCTCCTTCATGCTCGCGAGCTCCTCGAGGAGCGCCTCTTTATGGAGGCTCGTGCGCCTGTCAGCGTCGGTGCTCTCGGAAAGGAGCTCGGCAAGGGCCTTGCCACCGGCGGAGGCCTCGCAGCCCTCCTCGCTGGCGCTGAGTCCTTGCTCGGCGGAGACTCTTCCACCTCCAAGCGCGAGTTCCTTGAGGCTCGCGAGCCCCTGAGCTTGGGATCCCTCCTCGGCGCGTCCGACGACGCGATCGGAACGATCATCAAGAACTCCGCGATCGGCGGCGCAGCAGCCGGCGCGGCCAACGGTATCACCTCCGACATTCTGGGCCTGTTCAACCGGTATGTTGGCGCAGAATTGGAGAATTTGTCATGACGTTGACCAACATGCCCACAGCCGTGAGCTCACCGAGGACCAGATCAAGGCGATCGAGGAGCAGCTCGGCATTAACCTTAAGAATGACAAACGCGCTGCTGCAGGCGCTGTGGGCGCTGAAGTTGCGGAGGGCCTTGGCTCCATCATTTCCAAGGGCGTCGTTGGCGGCCTCGGCAGCGCCCTCGGCGGTTTCGGCGTCGGCGAGATCATCGACAAGCTCACCTCTCGCGAGCTCGCCGAGCTCCAGGCGCGCGAGCCCCTCAACCTCCGCCGCTCCCTTGAGGCCCGTGCCGCTGCAGGCGCTGTGGGCGCTGAAGTTGCGGAAGGCCTCGGCTCCATCATTTCCAAGGGCCTCGTTGGCGGCCTCGGCAGCGCCCTCGGCGGTTTCGGCGTCGGCGAGATCATCGACAAGCTCACCTCTCGCGAGCTCGCAGAGCTCCAAGCGCGCGAGCCCCTCAACCTCAGCCCGATCACCAAGGGCCTCATCGGCACCGGTGTCGGCCTCGCCGCGTCGACCGCCGTCGACCAGGGCATCGAAGCGCTCAAGGGCCTCTTCGACCGCGAGCTCGCCGCCGAGCTCGAGGCCCGCGACCCCGCCAACCTCAGCCCGATCACCAAGGGCCTCATCGGCACCGGTGTCGGCCTCGCCGCGTCGACCGCCGTCGACCAGGGCATCGAAGCGCTCAAGGGCCTCTTCGACCGTGAGGTCAGCATCAACGACCTCGACTAAGGAGTGTCATTAGGGTGTGGAGGGGCGCGCGCCGCGGTTTGACATGAGTTCACGACTGTCACGCTCACATTTAGCATAGGGTCCACTGCGTATTTATTCGACAACGATGTTGTATTTATTAGGAATGTTGGCAATCCTCACAGAGCTCACCTACAAAAAACGGCACTCCTTGCGACTGAAGATAAGGAGTTGGGAACCGTGCTGACACGCGCCGTACCTTTTCAGGGTGCAACGATGGTGCACGTTCCTCTCCTAGAATGGGAACATAGATGTGAATGGATGACACAACGGGTAGGTGATGCATTCCTGAGATCGTTTAACTCGCATGCGGGTGTGTCATGTAGGTACCGAGTGTCCATCCAGACATTCGTAATCTAAAACGTCCGTTTTCCTTCGTATTTAGCAACCTGGTCTAGCGATTCTAAATGTCCTTGCGTCTGGCGAAGACGTGGATATGCGCCAAACCGGGAATGCTCTGCAGCCGCTACGAACGACACGGACGGCATCAGCGCCTCGTTATCCACCACACCCACACAACACGGGAGGCAAAAAAACGGCGCTCACCTGCGGATTCACGAACCACGCCGTCTCCCACACGCGCTCGTCCCACCGCCTCTTCACAAACTCTTGCACCTCCCTTCCCGCGCGGCGCACGAGCGCCTCCTCCTCGTCCGTCCCGCGAGGTGAGCGGACGAGTTTGTCGGGCGTGACGCCCCACTCGGCGAGCGCGGGGAGGGCGTCTGTGACGTGCGAGGGCGACGGAGGCGGGTCGTCGGGCGGCGTGCCGGTGAAGCCCCAGAGGCCGTCTTGATGAATGCGCGCGCGGATCGAGGCGGGGACGAGCGCGTCGTGCACGATCGGGAGTTTGGTCCAGATAAGCGTGTGCTCGACCTCGGGCGGGACTGCGGCGATTTGTGGTGAGTAAGCGCACAAACGAGGGACAGAGGATAAGGTAGCGCGGACCTGAGTAAGGCCAGTCGTTCTGGATGACGCTGAGCAGCTCCGAGGGCGTGTCGGCCGTAAAGTACTCGTGTTGGAACGCGAGCGGCGGCTCCGGCAGGTTCTCTTCTGCTGGCAGGGTGACCACGTCCTGCGTGACGAGCGGGGTGACGGGGGCGGCGGCGACGTCGGGTCGGCCGCCGCGGTAGGCGTCCGGGTCGTCGTCGAGCACGGAGCGGATGGCGGCCTGGGTGTCGGGCTCGCCCCAGCGCAGGCGCTTCTGGAGAAGGTAATTCACTGCGGGTTACGGCCCTCGCCGTCGGAAGCTTTAGCGTTCGGAGGCGATTATCGATGTTGGTGACGAGCACCCGCACCCATCGACCCGTACTCTTGCTTGATGCCGACGGACCACTGGTCGTAGCGCTGCTGGAGCTGCTTGTCGCGTTTCAAGAGGCCGAGGTCGCTGTGTGCGGTCGATCAGGGCTGGCAGACAAGATCGGCAGAAAGTCGAGGGAAGGGCGCGCACCCGGAGTTGACGAAGGCCTTGAGCTGGCGCCAGGTGAATTTAGCGGGGTAGTGCGCGACGAGCTCCGCCTTTGTGGGCGGGCCCGTTCCAAGAGGGACCGCCGCAGGGTCTACGGGATCTGGGTTGGCCATAGGGTGTGTGTCGGAGGCTGCGCTGCCAGTGTAATTGGCCATTTGAAGGCCGTACGTATCAGATTACTTACATCAACCTTGCAACCTGAATCGGGCACTTTTGGCGGGGCTAACCTAGCTCATCACAGCCGATTTAGCGTGGTAAGTAGGATTCTCTCGTTGCATGGGTGACATCTCATGTAACCGCAAGGCAAAGGGTCGTTAGGTACGCTGCAAGAGCACTGAGCGCTGAGCGCTAAGCACTGAGTACTGTACTGAGTACTGACGTGTATCAGACACCGGATCCAGAGGCAGTACGCCGCCGGTTATCTTCGGCCGAGATGGATGCCGGAAGTCCCCATGGCAGACCGAGCCATCTCTCCCAGCCCCGCTATTTATCGCCAAGCACGGTTGCACGCCGCTGCGGACGTGAAAGATATATCCCATCTTGCACCATGCGTGCTTGAGATCTGAAAGAGAAAGCATCCACCCCCTCACTCGCTGTCTCGCACACGATCAACAATGTCGACGACCGACCTCCCTAGCTACCCCGTCACCCCGCCGACGTTCCAGCGCACGCCGACGTACACTCACGAACCCCGCGCGGAGGAGCAGCGGCTTGCATACTCAGATCCCGTCCGCACCCTGCGCGCCCGCTTCGACGGCAACTTCGTCAAGCAATCCCCCAAAGGCGGCGTCAGCCTCCGCCTCACACAACAGTTGGATGGGGCCTCCCTTCCCCTTTACGGTCATGGCGCCGCCGTCGAGGGATTTGTCGATCTCGCGCAGATCGAAAACGTCGACAGTGTCGAAGTGAAGGTGTGCCTCCTCTCGATCTCACCCAGCATATCGTTCTTTCATTGACGACGATCCTGATCCCCCTTCCCCGGCGCCCAGATCGAAGGCTGTCTGAAGATGCAGGTAGGAATCACGGATGACGTCGAAGCCAACAACCGTTGGCTGCGGGCTGCGCATACATCCACGATCTAACACCCTGTCTATTCCAGGAACTGGCGGAGATGGGCAAGGCGTTGCACACGCTCTGCCTCGACAAGGCCGTGCTGTGGCGCAAGGGCACCAGCCCTTCATGCCCTGCTTCGCTCAGTTTCAGTCTCCGGCTACCACCCACCTTCTCCGATGGAAAGGACAACTATGTATGGGTAACACCTCCACCAGGTGAACGGAACTCACTAACATCACGTTTGCAGCCCCTTCCGCCGAGCTACGAATGTAAGATGACCGGAGTTCCGGGCTTCTACGCCAGCACCACCTACTCTGTCACCGCCTCCGTCGTCCGTAGCAAAGCCTCCCTATTCGCACTTGGCAGCACGTACGTTCCTCCTTGCCTCTCCGTATTTCCCGTGCACCCGTGGTTGACCTGATTGCACCCGCCCGCAATAGAGCGATTGTTTCCACCCCCTTCGTCTACCTCCCACGAACGCGACCCGCAGCGCCGCTCCCCGAGCCACTTCTAATGGACCACACCTTGCGTGGCTTCCCCGACTGGCACCCGGACTGGGCAGTCTTCAAAACCCAACTCGAATGCAATGTCCCCGACCGCGAACGGTACATCCAATGCAAGGTCCGTTCGTTGTCCGCTACCCTCACCCTCTCACTGAACCGCATCATATTGACTTCGGTCAGCTGCACGTACCGAACACGCGCATCTTTGCCATCACGGAGTCGATTCCCTTTCACCTCTCCTTCGCCTCGCGCGCGGACACGATGGCCACCTTCCAGCCCTTCGCGCCCCATATATCTGGCGCGTCTGCCAGCTACGGTGGTCCGGCCGAGCTCCCGCCGGCCAAGTCGCGCGAGAAGGTTCGCGTCCAGCTCCTCCGGCGGTCCTACTGTGACGTACGGTGCGTACCCCATTCTCCCTCGCTCACTCACCACGCATCCCGTAACGCTCACGTACCAATGACCCGCAGAAACGAGGGCGCAAACGGCGCAGGACGAGATATGTGTACGTCGTTGAAAACCGCCTCCCACGCTCGCGTAGCAGTTGTCTGAGCCCCCATGGCTCTTGTAGGGAGGACCGATACGATAGGCGAAGCCATCTTCGACATCGCGGTAAGGCGCATCCTCCCCTCCGCCTCAAAAGCCCCCCTATTTCTGACACTCAACTCTCTCCCCTCAGGGCGAAGGTCCAGAATGGCGCGCATACGACGGCCATATCGTCATCAGCGACTCGGTCAAAGTCGCCGGCTTCAAGGCCGGCGGCCTGCACGTTCGCGTACGTCTAGAATCGATTCCCTCCCCCGCGTGGTCGTTTTTCTGATTCTTCGCGCCTCACAGGACTACATGGTGCTGGCGATGACCCCGCTCGACCCGCCGCGGACGGCGAAGACGATCCTACGCGAGGAACAAAAGGCGCCCTTCCAGCCCCTTTGGGACGCTTTCGAAGTTCGGCTCACGACCGACCCGTGGGGCAAGGGCGACGAGGTTGAAGCTAGACCGGATTATGGGCGCGGGGAGGTGCACCGTGGCGCCGAGTTTTAGACGAATAGAGCGTAAGGTATATACCCTGCCGTGTTGCGTGTACTGCTGTATGATAGTTGTAAAAAAAAACTGTTGTACAAAATATGGTCCGGAGACCCCGGGCGTTGTCTAGGGATACATTGATGGGGCAGGTACATACATCTAGTCGATTGGGACCCGTTCCAGCTCAACCGTCGACAGCAGCTTGTCTCTTCTGCAGCCCGAACCTGTCTACAACGATCTGCACGATCTCTCGCCACTCCGTCATAGCACCGAGTCCTGTCAGCACAACATATGACTCAGCAGATGGACTACTCGAGGCGGAGGAGAAGACGCACCGACGTCTCCACAGGCGAGCCCTTTACCTATAGGCCCGACCACGGTGTACTTCACCACCTCGCGCACGACGCGCAGATGCTCCGCCGTCAGCGGGTGCTCGTACATGAGCGTGTTCATCGCCGGGAAGACATACGTCGGTGTCGTCGGCGCTAGCGCGCGTAGCAGAGACGTCTGTGAAACGTCACCCAAAGCGCTCGCAGGCTGAGTGTAAGGAGGGGGAAACGCACGGCAAGGTTGTCGCAAATACCGCCTGCGATCTTGGCAAGCGTATTCGCGGAGCACGGTGCGACGAGGACGACGTCCGCCCAGCGGCGGAGCTCAATGTGCAGGATGGGGTCGCCGATCTTGAAGCCCGCCTGTGCATTATCGTGTGGGGTATACGTCAGGAGGGGTAGCGTCGTTACGCGGCATTGCTCTCCATCGCGTGCCATAGGCAGGGAAACTCGTCTAGCTCACTTTCCACTCGTCCTCGTCCCGCCAGACGCGCGAGCCCGCGCTAGCGATCGCACCGGCGTCGAAGAACACCGTGGACGGCGTCGTCGCGACGACCTCCACCTTCACGTTGGTGTACTGCTCTCCCCCAGCGCTTCACGATCAGACTTTCGGGCAACGCGCTGGCGCGGGTGTGAGGACGCACGGAGAGCAGTTCGGAAACGATGAGGGGCGCTTTGATGGACGCGACGCTGCCCGTCGTGATCAGCAGGACGTGCACGGCGCCGTCGGTGCGCTCGGCGGAGGCGACGAAAGGCGGCATCGTCGAGACTTGACCGCGAGGTTGAGTATGGCTACTCGCTCAAGAGGTAGGTGGCGAAGATGGCCGATACCAGAAACTTGGAAGAGCGACCCCGAACAATCAAACGAGCTCTCTTAAATATATCAGGAGAGATCGTCGATGAAAGTTGTGACATCGTGCTGCTGGGACCTCGGGATTCGGTAAAGTAACATAGCAGGATCGTTGGCCCTATCGGGACAGTCCGAGGTGACGAGATTCGATGGACGTAAGGGCGCGCGGGGTTCGTCTTGGACCGTACTTGCACCATCCGGTCTCGGGCGGAACGATCAAGTGCCCCGAGTTGGAACACTTGGTCGTTCCGCGACCAGACGTCCATATGCATGCTTCCGCATCTTCCGCTCTCGAGCACGTATAAAATCTCAAGCATCTGCTCATACTAACCTCTAGCATTCTGGGTTCATCCATCACCTTCACTCTCAGTCACCTACCCCTTTGCTTCGCCCAACTTCAGACTACTGCCCAGAATGTCACCCTACGCAGCATGCAAGCGCAACGACAAGTACTGCACCATTTACCGCGACTACATCCCCCTCGCCGCCTACGCCCCCTCTGAAGAGATCAAGGAGGCCCTTCTCGACGAATTCCGTGCCCTCTACCGAATCATTGGTCTCATGAGAGGCGCGATCGATGGCACCTCTGACGACCTAGATCAGGCCGAATGGGATTTCGAGGACTTGCGCGACCTACACAAAAGCCAAGGCATCGACATCCTCAGGCTCCGCGCGGATTATGAGGTCGCCGCGCTCGCGGAGGCGCAACGTATCACATCAGAGCGCGCTCCTAAGCCCAGCTCCAGGCTTAGGATGCCGTCGCTTCCCCAGCTTCCTTTTATCACCCGGAAGCTGGGGCAAAACCGTCACAGTACGTCCGCTCCTCGCTCTCACCCCTGCCTCCCCGTGCTCACCGACGTTTGCGACACAGTCCGAGTGCACGTGAATCGGGACGTCGAGCCCGTCTCGGCGCTCGCCAAGCTGCGCGACCTGAACGATGCCGGAGCCTGGCTCAACCCTTACCGTACTGCGGCTCGTTTCGCGGCAGTATACGGGGACGAATTCCACACGACGGTCTTTCGCGCCATCTACCCCCAATCTTCGTCTTGAGCGACGGTCGCGGGGCCTCGGGTATGCCGCCCGATGGCCTCCAGGACCAGAGTGCAGGTCCTACAGGCAGCATTTCCCTCCACGCACTCGAAGGAGGTTGCACTATTCCCCGACCCTCGCACGCTCCCCCCCACCCCACCCCCACCCCTCTCTCATCAAAAAGCACGGAAGATGAGCCGATCGGAGCGAGCCTGAATCTTTTGACCCACAGACCTCGTCACGGCCAGCCGTACACGCGGATGGGAAGAACGACGCCGACGATGTTGAATGGTCGTCGTCGGGGCTCTTCTTCCTGCATATCTCCGCTTGGGTGTCGCTCGGAGATGAACGCTGTCGGTGGCGGGATTCGACAACGATCATCCATTGGCATGGACGGGGTTTTTTGGCGTCGAAGAGGGACAGGGTTGCTGTGCCAGGTCAGGTCGAGAGCGGGACGCTGCGATCGCCTGGTCCTTCGCTGGTAGCCCAACTCCACAGCCCACGTCAGTGCGCCGGCATACAGTACGAGATGTTTGGTACGTTCTCGCGTTTTCAGAACATTGGCCCACTAGCTCATTCGCTCGCTTGAATGTCTTTCGCAGGCCGAGTTCGGGACGCCGCGCTCGATTGGGCATCTCGACTGCGTGTTACATCAAAAACTCGAAAAAAATCGCAAAAATCGAAATCCCCCCCAAAAAAAAGGCTCGATGAATTGGGATCGTGGTTTAGGGATTGGCTTAAATAGATCGTAGATAGTCGTACATAGATATTTGTGACGCGTGGACATTGAGTTACTCGCTAACGCTTCTAACGCTTCTTTCCTTTCTAGCTTCCAGCTGCCGTGGTCTGGTCCTCCCTGGTTGTCCCCTGGTCTCCTGGTCTCATGGTCCCCCGGTCCCTGGTCTTCAAGTTCAAGGCCTCCCAGAATAGGATTGCCAGCGCCTGTCGCTGGTGATTCGGCAGCCGGCCTCTTCGTGGCCTGGGGGATTAGTACCCTTCGGGGGAAGCCAACGGCTGTTTCGCTCCTCGCATGTTTGCGAACGCTCTCAGTGATAGCAGGTGAGCGTCCATCGTCTTTCGCTTCCGGGCCTAAGTATTTCTTCAGCAATAATGTCGCCTTGATTTCACCCGTCTTGTGTTGAAAATCAGTGAGTGGTTGTTTTGCGTTCTTCGTTTTTATGTCTGCTGACCTTCACTTGCGAACTTGCAGGGATGTCTTAGACACTATCCCTATGGCACACTTTGCCGTTGTGCAACAGCGCTCCTTGTCACGGGTTGACTGACTTCAAGCACAAGCCCCGCAACCGGTGCGAAGAGTCCACCAAGGACTCATGTGCTACTGGCGCATTGTCATTCTACCGTGAGTTGACCGATCGACGTAGCTGGATGGTTCATACGTCTCGTCGTTCGTCACACGGTATTGTACGGTGTTCCATTGAGAGTGCATTTATCTCAGAGCATACCTGGTGCTTGCCGCATTGAATCGACATGGGAGTAGAATCGTCAAGCAAAGTCCCAATGCGTGTAGCGTTCTACGACTGTAGTGTTCGTGTCGCCTAGGCATTTTCCACTTCGGACGGAGCAACCCATCGGCGAGAGATTAGTACCGAGGCGAAGATGAGCTCAGACTGCTGGTGACAACGCACATCACGTCTTTCTCATGACCTGTGGTGCATTGTCTTGTCCATCTCACCTGTGATTGCACTTTTTCTGACAGCTCTTTCGTCCGTGATATCGTGACCGCTGCACTGAATTCATTTCCGCGACTCTGCCTACATCATCGTCTACGATGTTCACTGTCATCTGTGGAACTATACTTGCACGCGAAGTGGTCGTGCCTTGGAAATTTCCTAACTTGGGTCCGAGCCATTTCTCTGCCTGTCTGTCCCTCGCTTCGACCCATGGTCCGTTAATCCGAGGACCTCCCACATGTCGGTCTCTCGAATGCTCCGAGTGAAGATCAGTACACTTGGCCTGCCGCCCTTGCAATTCCTCCGCTCTTGACATGGGAATGGCATTCCTGCTCATTCGGTGGGACTGTCATGTCCATTTCCAGATGGACAACACCATAATGTCGGTCGCAAGCTCTGGTATTATGCGGATCTTATGCGGAGGCCGAGTTCCGGTTCGTGTATATAAGGCATGGGCTGGTATCAGGTCAGACATCTGCAAAGCGACCGTTGAGCAGAAACATCTCTTAACGTGAGCCTGCCGGTGTTCCTATTCCCCGTCGTCGATCTTATTGTCTCCAGGATTATCCATTCAACACCGCTGAAATTTCCTCTACAAAGTAATCGGCACCAAATTCAACCGCAATGGTGAGTGGCTTGTAGTAACCCATTTGTTTTGCCTAGTTGACCCTATTACCGTCAGGGTACTCTGCGTCTCAGGAGCATCGTTCCCAACCAGGAGATCAAAGCATTCGTGAGCAAGTACTCTGGCGGGAATGACGAGTGGTTTGAGCTCCTCGGATACTTCGACGACAGCAAATCTTCGTGGTCGCGCAGCGGCTGGGAGGTTGTCGTCTTCGCGAACCAGTCTGGGTCGCAGCGCAAGGGTGTTTACCTTGAAATCGGTTCCAAGAAGATCGACATCACGTTCAAGGGGTTCGACCATGAGCTCGAGATTGTATACCTCTGATTACATGAAGCGAGTAGTATTCAAACCGTAGCTCGCGTAGCGTTGCATTGTGTCGTGTAGAACGAGGGATATGATTCCGAGTCAGCACTGGGCTGTCGAGATGATGATATATTCATTTGGTCGGTCGATGCCATCGCTAGAAAGTCTGCGCTCTGTAGATCTGTATCCCAGATCTCCGAATATAGTATCTGTAACACTTCCGGTCAGTCAAATCGCACGAGGTTCGCCAGTCTCGAGTCTCGATGCGTGCTCGTATGAGAACGTGCATTCTCATTGGCCTGAGGCGGGCCCGGTGCAAACATTTGCGCAGAACTCACGTAAGCATGGGCCCTTCCGTTAGTGCTACCGTGGCCATCGCTTCGATTCCATGTTCAGGATTGGCCATACATCTTTGCGTATGTGTTTACTGGCGGCGCAGCTATAAACTCATGTTACGTAGACTATCCTCGTGTGTGTAATGCTTCTGGGGGGCCGCTTTGGTCATGTAACGGAGTACTCCGTAGCTTAGCCGTAGAGTAAACTTAGAATGGTCGCGGCTCCGCCGCGACTGAGAAATCACAATGTTGACGCGCCCGTTGGGCGCCATATGGTCAAACCTTGCGTGCTTACCTCTACTCCCCGGGCGCCTGATATCTGAGATATGATTATCTCTGATATCTATGGCGTCTCGACTATAAAAACTCGATTGCACGCCTGTATCTACATTCATTCTTGCTATACTACCGGATCCTGCTCTGTTGCCTGCGAGGCGCGTCGTGACACCGCCACCGCCCGCCTCGCCCCCTTACGCTTAACTTACACTTTTTTGAGCACCCTAAGAGGTTAGTACAATGCCTGTAGATACAGTAACCGACGCTACGCTACCGCGTACGTTGAGAAGTGGGACGATCCTACCGGACGTCCGAGTAGAGGGCAGACTGCCCAGAGATCGGCGCCAG
>NW_006767434.1:1720323-1724038 GCF_000264995.1 Punctularia strigosozonata HHB-11173 SS5
CACAGGATCCTAGCCGGGCGGAACAGCCCCAGAAGCCGGCCGATATGCCGGAGATTGGCGCATGTTATCGCGAGTCTCATCTCCTAGGGCGCAGACTGTACCTGTGGAATTCATCAGGAGACGTAACGGACGAGACCCAGGAGGGAGCTCAGACAGCGACCCAGATGACAACGGGGACCGGCGCACCCCTCGGGGAGGGCCAAATCGCAATAGGAGGGGGGAACCCCCAATAGACCCTCGGAGGAACCCCGGGGCAGCGCCAGGCGGAGACCCCGGATCAGGATCAGAGGACGACAGCCGTGAGAATAGGAGTTCCCCCGGGCGTAACGCATCGGAGAGACCGAACATCGCCAACCGTGAAGGATTGTACATCCCCATGCAAGAGGATTTCTCTGCAATAACATTGAGAGAACTATATCATAAGAAGATCCTTAGAATGTTTAAAAGATATGTAGATTCCTATAGAGTCCCTTCAAAGAACATAAAGAATCAGAAGCCGGCTCAACCTAAGGAGTGGCAGGGGGACGATGATGCCGATCGCTTCCTTGATTGGTTAGATCTATTATTAAACTTTTTCATGCTCACCGGAATGACCGGAGAAGAACACGAGGACGAACGGGCCGCGTTTACGACAGGATTCCTGTCGTCGAAGCCTAGGCATTGGTGGCAAACCAAAATAATTAGAGCCACGGCGATTGCAGATCCTGTTCCATTCAAGGAAGGAATTATTAAGTTATTTGATAGATTTGTCGTTACTCTAACACCGGAAAAGGCTCGTAAGAAATACTTAAATGTGTCATTCGAGCCTAAAGATGGGGTACAACAATTCTACGATGAATTGATGGACGCTGCCAACCGTTTACTACAACAGCCTACAGAGACCGATATCTCGGAGAGATTTCTTACTAGCTTACCTGAAGATTACATTGATCACTTAGTTGGACTAAAAGATGTCCGAGTCGGCGTCACTAGGATCGAATTAATGCGAGACTACGCAATACAGTACGAGCTAGCACGGAAGTCCCTCAAGGCGATCCGAGACTTACGCGGAGGACTGCGCAGCAAAGCGCCGACGGCGAAGTATGAATCGGGAGATCAAATCGGGAAATACCGCGGCGGAGATCGAGACCGCTACAGAGCCACGCGATACGAGGGGCCGACTCGCCCAAAGGAGCGCCCCGAGCTACCTCGAAAAGACGAAAATAAAAATACTCGTAACATAGATACAGAAGATTGCGGGAATAGACAGCCAGAGGTCAAGGCGACTGGGGGTAGACCATGGCCCAAGAGCGCTACTATCCTCAAACCAAAGCTGAATCCGCGGTACCCGGAATTAGTATGCCGTCTGTGTTCCGAAAAAGGACACATTGCGATGGATCACTATCCTGACTCAGCACGGATGCACGTAATGGATATCGTAGATGATCGGTCCGATGGAGAGGGCCCAGACGAGTCGAAAGAAGCCCCGGAGAATGAACCAGACGTACCCGAACAGGAGCGTACTGACGACTCCGAAGAGTACCGGGAATCTTACGAAGCACATGCCTACAGCGAATACAGTAGCACTGACTCTGATAATGAGGAGAACGCTGTTTACATGGGGGCCCTACTCGCAGATGGCGAGGAGCGCGAACTCAATAACTCACCATAGCGTCAGGCGTTACCATTCCCAAAAGGGAAGCGCCCGGCCCCGCCGCCCGAAGCTCGCGAAGCCATCAGATCGGCGTTACACAGGGAAGACGGCGCACACCGGCCGAAGTATCCAAGGGAATGGACAGAGCTGCTTGCCGCGTATGTCCAAATTAACGGCGTAAAGGCCTGGACGTTATTCGACCTCGGATCCAATACGGATGCCGTTAGTACCGAGTTCGCACAGATATGCAATCTGGATGTTTTTGAGCTCGAAAACCCCGTTACGCTTAAGCTGGGCTGTAAAGGCAGCAAGTCTAAGATTACGCACGGCGGTCATTGTAGGACCGCCCTAGGGACTATCAATACGAGGTGGTACTTCGACGTAGCCAACATAGCACACTATGATGCCGTTGTCGGCTTGCCGTTCTGTGCTAAACACGGAATCACCATAATGCCCGACAAGCGGACCATCAGGCTTCCGGATGGCCTAGACATCCCCGTGGAGCTTGAAGGAGGACGGATCGGTGGGAATGACAAGTGGGCTCGGCCCAACCCCGCCAAGCCTCGCGCTTCCTTTCGGAAGTAAAGTAACACGTGAAGGACAGCGCCCACGGCCCAAGGTAGCGGTCCGCTCCCACGCGCTAGATACGAAGCTACCCGAAATAGCAGAGAATAACGTACCCACTGCAAGCCGACTCGCAAGTGGAAGAGTTGAATACGAAGAAATCAAGGACATCAAATTTGAACGAGAATTTGAAATAGCATACGAGCAGCACCGCGCCGCAGAAGACGCACAACGGAAGACTCCGTGGGGAATGAGAATACCGTTCCCTGGACCGCCCAGAGAAGCGAGCGCTCAGGAGCCGAAAGAAGGGTCGCCATCACGCGCCCAAGAAGCGACAACGGACGACGTGATTCCCCGTCTCCAAGAACGTTGGGTCGAACACATTCAGGATATTACGGGGGACATTCCCCTTAGGAAACCTCCGTATAGAGAAGTAAACCATAGTATACCGTTAATAGACCCTACTAAGAGATACAAAGGACACCGTCCGCGTTGCGCAGAGGCGTACCAGCGTCTATTACAGGACAAGATACAGAAGTACACGACTGCCGGATGGTGGGAATGGAAGCCTGTCGAGAACGCATTACCGATGCTGTGTATTCCCAAAAAGGATGGGAAATTACGCACCGTGTTCGACCTGCGTGAACGGAACGATAATACCGTTCATGACGTCACTCCGATGCCGGACCAAGACCGCATTAGGAATGACGTCGCTAGAGCCCGATACAGATCTAAGTTAGATATGAGCGACGCGTATGAACAAGTCCGCATTGAGAAGGGCGACGAGCCGAAAACCGCTTTTTCGACAATCATGGGAACCATGATATCCCACGTGATGCAGCAAGGGGACTGTAACGCCCCGTCTACATTCCAGAGGCTTATGACGCATATTTTTAGAGATTACATTGGTGTATTCGTACACGTTTATCTAGATGACATTTTCATATTCTCCAACACAATAGAGGAGCATGAGAAACATCTCGAATTAGTATTTGCCGCCCTCCGCAAGGCGCAGCTGTACCTATCAAAGAAAAAAGTCGACCTATATTCAGACCGAATGGAATGTCTAGGACATATCATAGACGCTGTCGCGGACGGAAGTTTGATGTGTGTGTGGCTGTGTCGAAGAGGCGAGGGGAATTCTTGAGGTGATAGGAGTGTACCACCGATTCTTCAGCTTCTTCTTGCAGCAAACTTCCCTGAGGTCCCGGGCTATCTAAGTCGGGGATTGCTCAGTTGGCCGTCGGTTAATAAACCTGACTTGAATTTGAGGGGACAAGCTTTGTGAGCTCGTCGGCGATACCTAAAGAGGTAAGAAGACGGTTAGCCTGTAGGGGAGGCTTGAGGGGTCTTGTGTTGATGTGTTGTACGACGCGCCGTGCGTCGAAGTTCCTAGAGAAATAGAGAGAGAGATCAGTGGTTCCTTGGGTGGCGGAGGCAATAGAGCGTGGGAAACGGTTTCGAACAGCCTGCGGTGGCTGTGTAGAGTCGATAGCGTCGATATAGAGTCGATAGGGA
>NW_006767434.1:1725170-1736140 GCF_000264995.1 Punctularia strigosozonata HHB-11173 SS5
AGTAGGTGAGGCATAAAGTTGGTAAAACACCATCGGTCTAGGCACGTGGTAGGTGGAATGATGGAGTCTGGAATGGGTGGAGCTCGGTACGGCAAGTCTTCATCGGCATCCAGGGCTTCGATCTGGAGCAGGCTGGCTGGGTGCAGGGCATGAACAGGAGAGCCGATGTTCCAGGTGTAGCACCCCCGAGATCTAAAGTCGTGTCTTTCGGTGTCATTGGGGGTGTCAAAGACGAGTGGAACCCAGTCTTCCAAGTGAATGTGTTCTCTTGGTTCTGCGGAAAGGAGATCCCAAAGTTCGCCTGGCCTAGTAGCCTCATTGGTTGTATGGGGGCGAAGATGACTGGTCGATTCGATAGGGGGATCATTGCTGGGCCAATAGGTGGGAGAAGTAGATTCGGAGTCCCGCTCATTACTCAAAGCATGACTAGTGATAGCACGCTCCTCGGACTCCATCCACCAGTCTTGCAGGGTGGGTTCCTCTGGTGCCTGGAGTGGAGGTGTTTCTACCATGACTACCCTGATAGTTAGCAGTGAAGTCGTATTTCCATCTTTTTGAGCCTTACGGGGAGGGGCTTTCTCTTCGGCTGGGAGATCTTGGTCGAGAGAGTTGCGCAAGCGGTACGTTTGTCCCATGGTAAGCGAGTAAGGAGGGGAATGATGGACAGCGGCAAAGGTTACTCGTCCTAACTTCGTTCTATTTGCTTATTGTTATTCACACGCACTTTCCTACCTCATTCCTTGGTTACCGGTTCATTGTCCTGGTGTCAGACACTCCCTGTTGGATTACTTGCGGTATGCCCCTTTTTCTTTCGATTTCCGTCACGTATCTCAGCGCTGAGTTCATGTATTCTAATACAAAAAAATCGATATCGAATCTACGCGTCCTCTTCCCTTGCCATTGCCACCCGTGGTCCATCCCAGCTGCTGAATGCGTCTGTTTTAATCTTAAATTAGAACAATAGTCAATCTAAGCATGTAGTGGACGTACGTACCGGCTTGCATGGTCACGTCGGCGGTTTTGGTAACGTTGTGCTTTGTCCAATCTCGCATCGAAAGGCGGGCGAGCTCCGGCGTGACGCGCAACATGACGCGCTCTGAGTTGACGACCTGTCCGGAAAACACGACAATCCCCTGCACGAAGAAGGTGACGCAGTCGTCGTGCAGTCGGAATATGGACCGAACGGTGCCGCACACCCAGATGCTGGCGTACTCCATACAAATGTGTATGCCTATGTGTACGTCCACGAGGATGGGTGCCGTGAGCGTCCATATGAGGGGGTTCTCCACGTCGACTGGAACGGCGAGGATCGAGAAGCTGCCGTTGTCCAGGCAGCAAATGCGCGGGATAAGTGGGTTGGGGAACGGAGGAGCCGGGAGTGCCGGACCAGGTTCAGCGTCCAGGGCCTCTCGTCGGAGAAGGTGAGCGGGTCGGAGGGTTTGGAGGGGTGGGCCGTTGGACCTGCTATAGCTGTCATGTCCCGCATATCCGGCCATGCTGCGGTCAGAGGGGGAGTCGAATACGAGGGGGATCCACTCGTCCCATGACATGGTCGCGAGGTCGTCGGGGTCGAGGATGCTCCACAAGTCCCCCGGCTGCGGGGTTGTAGTAGAGCGACGTTGCCAGAGAGCGATGTTGGTCATTAAGTGATTATAGTATTCTGGGTTGGCGGCAAAGGTCACGGAGCTGGAGTCGGTGTCGCTGTCGGTCGTGTTGAAATCCTGAGCATCACTGGGAAGCTCTAGCCGGTCGCGGCTATGGATGGATTGTTGGTCGTCTTTCTCGCATCGAGAAGGTAGAGCGTTGTCTACCTGGCTGGGGAACGGATTAGGTCCAGACGACAGTTCATCGTATGGCATAGTAGGACGTTGGCGAACGTAGAGGTGAGAGGGAGACTGTCCCATTCGTGCGTGCGCGGTATGGGGGGAGCAGTCAGACTATTGCGTGCGGGTACTTTGCGTGTGCAGGCTTCCTTACTTTTCCCACAAGCATTTCCGCTTTGCGGCGCTTCGTTTCCTTTCGTAGGACCAACCGTTCTTCGGTGGTCTGGAGTACTGCGCTCGGTCGCCGTTTGTCTGGCTGTCATGGCTTCTTTCAGGGGCCGCTGTCGTGCTTCCCGAATTCAGCCTTCTAGGATTCACATGAGGGATGCCCTTGGCATTTCTCATGGGCGGAGTGGAATATTCAGACTTCTTCTTCCGCCTTCTTACCCTTCTCCGTCACTCTCGTCTTCTTCGTGGAATTGTTCTGCTTCGAATTCATCGGGTCCGGTATCCATGACGTCATCTCGCTCGAATGGATCCTCCCGCAGTTCGGCTGCCGGGACATATTCCTGTGTTCTAGCCCGATAGGGTAGGATCCGGAATGGCGCTACGCCACGCCTGATAAACGTTCCATCAAGTTCTCGAATCACATACAACCCGCCCTTTGATTTTCCAATGACTTGGAAAGGGCCTAGATACCTGGGTTTTGCTTTCCGATTGTGTGATTTCTCAATTGCCGTGTTTTGTAATAGGACAAGGTCGCCGTCCTTCGGGGGATCTTTGAGAAATCGGTGCTCTGGTAACTTTGTCAAGCCAGTCAGAGGGTTGCGAGGAAACTGCCTGGTTACCTTGGCATCTTCTGGGTATACTCCAGGTACTGGCTTGATTTTCCTGTCAACTCGTTTGTACGCGCCAAATACTAACACGGGATTTTTCATAAGTCCATGTTTCGGTTCCTTATCGCCAATCTGCCCGGTTTGGCCAAATTCCTGGTTCACTTTCTCACGGTTACTAGACAGTCCGTTCGAGGCTTTATATGCCTGGCTGTCAATATCATCTTCAGTCCTTATTTGTACTGCGTTAGAGCTGAAATACGACATTTGTGAGTTAAGGTATATTACTTCGGGCTGATTTCGCACATTCTCCGGTAAGTCGGCCGCATCTCCGAGCCATATCGCGGTGACCCACTCATCCTCCGTAGATTCAAACTCCGACAGCCCGGTGGGTGGCGCTTCAGAAACTCGAAGTCCGAGGCTCAAGATTTCCGGTAATTCTCCAGGTAAGTCATTCCGTACATTTTCGATGTCATTACTCATAGGATACATGACTTTCCGAGCAACAGGGGAAGTTTCTACGCTACTGGTAACTTTCATAACCGCGGCGGAGGAGTCGGGGAGCTGGCAGGACTAGGGATACGAGTTCGCGAGACCGGGGAGGGTGGTACATGTACATAGTCCGAATCCATATCGCATATAGTCGATCGCGAGTCCGAGCGCGTGTTTCGTGTAGTTAGAGAGCGACGCAGGCCGGAGCGAGTGGAACGATACGGTTGCGAACACGCTTGGGGGTGCGTAGCATCTTGAGGGGTCGTTGCGGCAGAGTCTTCACGGCTGAAGGTCGTTGTAGTCGGCGGCGGATATGTCGATGTCCGAACTGGAGCTTGATGAGGAACGGAGGATATGGTCGACTGAGTGGTGGTTAGTGAAGGCGGCGGTTTGTCGGTGAAGAGAAATAGCGCACCGTCAACTTCGTCGCCGTCCTCCGGCGTCCAATTCCAAGCCTCGACATTGGTGCGGATAGCGTTGATGTCGAGCTGAAGATCGAGTATATCGCCGGTGAGTCGATCCACGAAGTTGCGGTGGTCGGTAGCGTATTCGGCGACGGCGTCGGACGTGGCAGCGACCTGCTCGAGAACTTGCGAGAGAGCCGCTTGCATGGCTTCGTGCTGAGTGCGGGCGGTTCGATAGAATGAGGCGTGGCTTGAGAGGAGTGTGGCGATCGCGGCCACGGTGAACTGAGTAGCTTCGGTGAGCTCGCATATCCGGTCATACATGACCCGGAACATGCTACGTCCACGGCCGGCGGGGGTTCGAGGACGTTCCTCGCTCGCGGGTGTCGTCGTGTCCGAGCGCGAGAAGGCCGGTACGGGGCCGCTGCTAGCGTGTGCGAGGCGGTGAGTTCTAGGGGATAAGACTGAGTTTAGATAGACGTACCTCGGATCGTTCTCATTGCGCCAGATAGACGGGGGCGGCGTCACCGTTGTGCGCTCGGTGGAGACCGGGTAGTTGATGGTGAGGCGGTCGTATTCGGCGAGGTGCGTCTCTTCGTCGACGGTGGGCAACTCGGGCGCGTCGCCTCCTTCGGGGCCGGGGAGACACGTCGCTGGATCGTTGATGTTGTTGCTCCATCCGTCGGCGAGGGGGTAAGTGATATGGAGGTAGTCGAAAAGGGCCTCGTCGAACCAGAGGTATGGGTCCGAGTCCCGTAGCATTCGCGTCGAGGGGCGATCGTCTTGAGGAGGTACTAGAGAGCTTTCGATGGAGAATGGAGATTGGCGTTCGGCCGGGTCCCGGGGTGCATCGAGAAAGAGATGGTAGCGTTGCGAGGTTGGATAGTCTTCGGGTGCTGGTTCGGGAGTCGGAGGCGCTGACATCGGGCGGAAGAGGGACGGATCGACCTGTGAAAGCGCGTGGACGGTGCCGCGGTACCCCGGAGGCGTTTGAAGTCGCATCGGGATTTTGATCCTGTTGGCGCTGGTCGGGGACTCGCCGATGGGAATCAAGTATCCGTCGGTGCGATAGTATGGCATGCCGGGGTCGTTGAGGATGGCGTTCGTGGGCGGGAATCGGAGCCGATGCTCTACACTTATTTCGATTCCTTCCATCGGTGGTCGAGGTGTGGGCGGGCGGTCTTCAGCTGCGGGTCCTTCCGCGATCCTGAGTCGGTCGAGGCGTTGTGAGAGCTTGTTTCCGGCTAGAGGTGCGTGTTGAGGTGTCGCTAGCGGATCGGAATGCGATAAGTGAGGTGGGGCCGGGGGCGATAGAACGAGAGCGTTGGCGCGCAAGGGACCCTGAAGGTCGGAGTCGTCCATGTCGACATCGGGCGCGTCGAGATGGTGCCGTCGGGCTTGCATTTCTGCGAGCTCCTGAGTCGATGTTAGTACCGGTAAGTGTCTGAGAGCGTAAGTCGAGCAGCTTACCTGTTCGCGGGCTTGGTTGCAGAGGGCCTGATGCGAGACCCGCGCCAGCAGTTGGAACAGTCCGTGGCTGAAAAGTAGGCGGTGCATATCGTCGGTGACCGAGTGCGACACGGGAGTTGAGCCGTCCGATTCGGGGTACAGAGCCCGGAGATGTTTCCCGGCGAGTCTAGGGTCGCGGTCGTCAACGGGTTCGAGAGTGTACATGCATGATGTCGGATAGTCGCGTGCGGGTGGATCGGGTGTCGTCGGCGCAGATAGCGGGCGGTAGATACGCGGCATCTGCTTTGAGAGGTCGTGGATTGAGCCGGGGAGACCGGGGGGTGAGGCGGCGCGAATAGGGACTTTAACTCGAAGGGGGCTGTCGGGCGGTTCCCCGACGGGAATTGCGTATCCAGCGGCGGCGTAGTATTCGTCGGGCAGGGCGGGGAACTCGCCGTTGAGCAGAGCTTGTTGGAGCTCCTCGTCCTGTACTTGCATTGTCGGAAGAGAGCCATTCGTCGGTGAGTCGATGCTAGAAGCCTCGGATTGCGCTTCTCTCGTCATGCCGACGAGAATGTTGAAGTCGTCCTCAACAAAGTACATGCGGGGCGTCGAGTCGTTGGTGTGGTGAGGTGAGATGTTTTCTCCATGCAGAGGCTGCCGGCTGCTTCGGAGCATGCGGCCACAGAGCCGGAGGTCGCCGTGCGGTACCAGTTCGAGGACGTACGTCCTCGAGACGTGGTACTGGCTTTCAGGGGGTCGAGGTGTCGAAGGTGCGGATAGCGGTCGGAAAACCAGAGGGGCCGCGATGGCGAGGTCGTGGATAGAGCGAGGGAATCCTGGAGGAGATGTGGCTCGGATCGGCAGCTTGACTCGGTGGTCGCTCGAGGGCGGTTGGCCGATAGGGATGGCGTAGCCGTCCTCGCGATAATACCCTAAGAGCTCAGGGTAAGGGTCGATACCATCTTCTCGGAGACGGTCCACCGCTTCGTCGAAGTTCTTGCGATATTCGAGGGTGCCCTGTGAGTTCTTGTAGTTAGAGGCCGTCGGTAATTGAAGAAAGAATCGACTTACGCTATCGCGGAACGGGCGAAGCGCAAAGCCGACCGATAAAATCTGAAATAGGCCTTCGCTGATGTACAGCAGCGGGGTCTCTTCGTTGACCCAGTGCGGCGCAACGGGTTCGCCAGGGCCGGGAAGTCGGCTCGGCTTGAACGGATGGCCGTTAAGTCGAGGGTCGTCGCGAGGGACCAGCTTGATGACATAGGTGCACGAGTGAGGGTCGTTCGGCGTAGCGGGTTCCGGGGTCGTAGGCGCCGAGAGAGTCTTGAAGTACGAGCGGTCGGAGGCCATCAGGAGATGGATCGAGTTTGGGTAGAACGGGGGAGATTCGGCGCGAATCGGAGCTTTGAATTGATTCTCGCTGAATAGAGGGTCGCCGAGAGGGATCAGACAACCGGCTGCCCGATAGTACCCAGGGAAGTCGACATCTTCGCTTGTTCCTTCGGCCTCCGCGACGATGGGCCGATAGTCTTCGTCGTCGAGGACGCGTCCGGTGAGTGGGTGCGGTGTGCTCGGGAATTGTATAGAGTTGGCGTGTAGCGTATTCGACGAGGTGTCGGGGTTTGTAGCAGGGCGGGGCTGCGGAGCATAGATCGTCGCCGGCGAAGGGGAAGTCGGGTCCGGAAGGCGAGTCCAGCCGCCCTCCTCTCTGCCGAACCGAAGAATTTCTGTAAGTTCAGCATCAGAGAGGGGGGTACGAGTAGCGTACATCATATCGTTCTTGAGTCCTATATCGAGCGGTCCGTTGACTGTCGCGTTGGAGCCGGGTGTGGGCCGTTGCGAGAGAGTCGTCGAGGGCGAAGAATCCAGTGGAGAAGTCGTTTCTTGAGGCGGAGATGGGTACGCATCGAGCGTGAGGTTCGTCGTCGAAATCTTGGGTTGCGCATGAGACATAGGGGGCGGATTCGAGTGAGGCGTGCAGTTTGAGAGACTTGCGAAGGGTAAGCGAATGTTTCTGGGGACTTGCTTGTCCAAACGCTCACCTGAGCTTTTATGCTCATTGCGAGAGCCTGGACCGATGGTTCCGTGCGAGAGTCGTATGGGTTGCCGAAGAAGACCGTTGGATTGCATAGCGGGTTTGACGAGCGGCGGTTCCATAGCCTTGCCTTCGAGTGGGGCCGTCCTTTCTCGTCGAGAGTCGGAGTATGCCTGGATTGCGTCTGGGTAAGCCTTGCCTCGCGCCGACTGGTTCAGATGGCATGGAGCGAACTCACCGATCGTCCTGCGCAGCGCCCTGGCTCGGGAGTCGAAGTGGGTATCTTGCCTTCGGGAGTCGTCCGCGGTATTGTCTGGGTGGGGCGCGAGGTTTCGCGATGTCGACGCCTCGTCCCTGTTTAGTCGTGTCGCGAACAGACGGCTTCCAATCTCGGCAGAGCGGTACCGAACAGGCTGCAGAAAAGGGACGCCGCTCGGATTAGCCTGCAGAGAACATGAGATGGGGTACCGGGTATACCTCGTCGTCATGCCCTTCGTGCTTCTGATATCCTTGCTAGGCTCGTCTGGTGGTAACCCCGTGTCCCGCTCGCAAGGGGAGTGCGGCATCTGGTCGGAGCGTCGAAAGGACGGCGGCCATCTGCGGGGATCTTCGGGAGGTACGTCCTGTCGCCGATTCGGTGTATTTGTTCCGCTACCGTCGGCTGAAGAGTCGTCGTGTTCGTTAGCGTAGGGAGAGGGCGCGATGATGATGTATAGTACCGCGTTCGATCCGTCGGGCGGGTGTATCTCTTCTCGAAACAGGGCGGCTGCGTTGAGGTGTTCGATGAGTCGTCCGGGGTCTTGAGTCGAGCGTACGAGGTTCGGGGTTTCTACCCATCGGTCTCGCTGCGAGCGGCTCCGTATTTTCGCCCGGCACGTACCTAACGACTGAATCTTCAAGGAGACATCGTAAATCACCGATGTCCTTGAAGATGCTGCAACGGTACGTACCGGCGATGATCGTCCGCGCTCGCTAAGCCGAGACCTAGGCGTAGCGGGCGTCTCTTCGGTTCGCGAGTCGGGGTAGTGTTCATGGTCGGCTTCGGCTAGTGGGAGCTCGCTGGTGTCGCTGGTGGTGGTAGAGACCGTCGGTTCGAGAATCGAGGCGTCCGCTGGCGGCGATCGGCCAGCTATTGTCCTAGGGAGCAATGGACGCGCCGGGTGCCTAGAGATGCTCGAGTCGGATAACGTTTGAGTGCTGCCGATGTACTCACCGGCATCGTCGAGTTCGACGATTCTGCCGCGGTAAGCATGGGGGAGATCGAGAGGGGAAGACGAGCGATGGAGCGGATTGTTGTTGTCGGATGGGCTGGGTGTTTGAAGGCGTTCGTGTGAGTCGTTCCGGCCCAAAGAGGCTTCATGAGGCGAGTCGAGGTCGTGCCGGTGATCTATATCGGTGGGTTCTTGATGGAGTCGGGCCAAATCCGGCGAGGGCGTGTGTTCGGGAGCCGTTCGAGGGTGCGCCAAGGTGACGAGGACGCGCGTCCGCCTATTGTCTGAGGTGGTGAGCGTTACTTCGAAGGTGCCGTACGTACCAAGTAGCCTGCGCATCCCCGTTGGGAGATGGGCGATCGAGTCTTCGAGGGGCGTCCATTCCCCGCCGCGCAGTGGTCGAGTGAAGAGGCGGGCGTGATAAGGGTTTCCTAGATTTAGAAGGAACTGATGATGGTTAGTAACGGCGGTCAGATCCGGAGAATCCGAACGAGCATGAGGCGTACCTTGACCCGACCGGATGGCCGCGTCAATGTACGCTTGAATGCGTTGGCATTCGTCGTGGTCGAGGTCCGTAGAGTCGCCTCTTGACTGGGCGCAGGCGAGTTGCGAGTTCGAAGGAGCGGCGATGTCGTCCAAAAGATTGTCGGTGTCGGTGTCGGTCGTCGGGCGTCGGGGTGGCGGTGTTGCTGAGAGATAAGATCGAGAGTCGCATTCCTCCATGACTGGTAGTTGCGTGGCGAGCACGTGAGGCGCGTCTTGCGGCGGCTTCTCACGCCACCGGTGACGTTCCGGCCCGGCGCGTTCACGATTTTCGCTAAGTCCGTTGTCCGTAGTAAGGCCCATGGTCTGTGAAATATTAGTATTGTCGTCCGAGTCCGTACTGACCTTGAGTTCGAGTTGCACGTTGTGTTCCGGGTAGTTGAATATGAGGTAGGTGCCGTCCCGTTCGATAATATCGACCGAATTTGAGGATGTCCAAGGTCGCCCTAGCAAAAGAGGGAAGTCAATAGAATCCGATACCCATAATTGGGCGATCGTCCTTGCTCTTCCGCAGTCGATAGGTACTTCTCCAACTAGGCCAATTAGTCGTCCTGTTCCGCCATTGACATCTTTTACCGGGAAGGTAACAGATCTGTCGAGAGGTCGTTTGATGTATTGTTCCCAGATGGTCTTGTGCACAATGTTGATCATAGAGCCGGTGTCGATGACCGCAGGTATAGTGTTGCCATTGATTTCAGCATTGATCTTGATGAGACTCTGGCGAACTTCTGTGATACGCGATGGAAGCTTCGGTGCTGGTGCATTGTCGCCAATAATTCTTGCAACGGTAGGTCCGGTAGGTTCTTGCTCCTTGTTTTCCTTGAGTTGAGACCTGGTAGGCTTGTTATCCATGACAACTCGCCTAGAAATCTCTGGAGAGATAGCGCAGATTTCCTGTTGAGTAAGTTCAACCTTGGCGTTGAGGAACCGATTGTAGATGGCGTCGTGGTCGACCTGTTCAGAATTTAAAGATGTCAGTTTGCCAGACTTCTGAGCTTCGCGGTCCTTCTCCTGAGTGGTAGGTGAAGGTCGTTTGAGTATAGTGACAGGCGCGAGTTGAGGGTCTTCCATAATGACGTCCGAGTCGTCCGAGTTGAATGCCTTGTCAAAGACGTCGACTGGGGTGTGTTGAGGCTGGGTGTCCGCGGGCTTGGGAGGATTTCGCTGCTTGCCTACCCATCCTTTGTTGGTCATTTTAGGGAAGGAGGTGTCGTGCGCTGGGATCCGATTCGCTTTTGAGCCGTCCTTGGGTCTGGTACCGCTACGCAATCCATCACGTGCCATATAGACAGTGACTTCATCGTCGTCGTCGTCTTGTTCTTGTTCATTGTTCATCCAGATCTGGTCGAGTTCTTCTGGAACCACAGTGATATTTGACCTTGGGAACATCCGCTCGATAGTTTTGATCATAGGTTCGCCTGGATTCCTAGGTATGGGTTCGCCGTTAGCTTGCACGAGTCGTCCGTCAACTGTCTTGATGTAGTGCTGATCACGGTAGGGCTTGAGCTCAGGACAGACTGCTATCCTGTGCCCTGCCTGTCCGCATCCGTAACACATGAATTGATTCGCCCTAAAACTGTTGGGGAATGTCGAGGGTGATTGCTGTTGATACTGTCGCTGTGGTTGAGGCTGTGGCGGCGGTGGTGGTGGTGGCTGTGCTTGAACTTGAGTCGGCATAGGTGGATTCGAGTTGTAGTTCCTGTTCATAACTTGAGGCGTCGATTGTACCATAGTTGAGGGGGCCGATACGACTCCGACAATGTCAGGGTCGATCTTCTTCGCTCTGTAGTATAGAGCCGCATAAGTTGGGTCGTTCAGAGACATACCGTGGAGCTGTGTGATGAGCTGTTCGACTTCTTCCTGCTTCTTGTTGTCCAGTTGCTGTGGATATGCCGATGCGATGGTGTCCTTGGTCTTGTTCTTCTTGGTCTTGTGATGAGATCGCCAGCGGTCTTCGTCATCTGATTCCTCTATCAGAGTGTCAGATTCTGAGTCGTCGTCGTCGTTATACCCTGCAAATAGGCGAGGTTTTCTAGAGCGCGTTCGCTTTTTGAGGAAACCGAGATCTTCTTCGTCGTCAGAGTCGTCCATGTCGAATCGATTCCTAGGGAAGAGTACTTCAGCAGCGGCGATGATACGTTCCTTCTTGAAAGGCACTGTAACGTCGATATCAGTGGGGTAGAGTTCATAGAGCTTTCGCTCCAGTTGGTTCCGCAGCGTCTTGGGTAGTCCTTTCC
>NW_006767434.1:1738456-1741060 GCF_000264995.1 Punctularia strigosozonata HHB-11173 SS5
TTCGAATTACGGAAGGGATGGTATACACCAAGAACCGCCTTGGTAACGAGGTGATCTGCGTGCCCTCCGGAAAGCTCGGAGCGCGTGCGTTGAGAGAGCTTGTGATCGATGGTGCGCACCGGGCGATCGGTCACCTCGGCGCTAACAAGACCTCGGAGTATTTGCGTCGCTACTATTGGTGGCCAAAGATTGCCGCAGATGTCGACCTTTTTTGCAAATCATGCCATCTCTGTCAGACGGCAAAGGACGTGAACCAGAAGCCCGAAGGATTGTTACACAGCCTACCGATACCGAACCGCCCTTGGGGCTCGATAGCGATGGATTTTCTGGGCCCGTTCCCGAAGTCCCGAGGATACGACTACCTATGGGTAATAATATGCAGACTGACGGGAATGGTACATCTTGTACCCTGTAATACTAAGACAACTGCGAGCGAACTCGCATACTCATTTCTCAAAGAGGTTGTGCGATTGCACGGGGTTCCTGATAGCATCGTGTCTGATCGAGATTCGAAGTTTAATTCTAAGTTTTGGCGGGAACTTCACCGTCTGATGGGGACACGCCTGCTGATGTCCACAGCCTTCCATCCCCAAACGGACGGCGTGACAGAGCGTGCAAATCGCACGGTATTGCAGATCCTGCGCAGCTTCGTCCGGCCCGATCAGACCGACTGGGCCGACATGCTCGCACTCACCGAGTTCGCAATGAATGCGGCACGATCTGAGACTACGGGATACAGCCCTTTCGAGTTAAATTACGGGTATATACCGAGAATGCTAGATGTACTACCTACGGAACACTCAGCGCCGGGAGTGCGAGAATTCATGTTGAATGCGAGGGATTGCTTAGAGCGGGCGCACGACGCCATTATTGGTGCGCGTGTGCGCCAGGCACACCACGCGAATCGGCAAAGATGGGACCACGTGGAGTACACGCCGGGCGATCTTGTATACATCAGCACAACGAATCTAAGCCTCCCGCTCAAACGCGCGCGTAAACTGGCGCCCCGGTTTATCGGACCGTTTAAAGTAATTAAAGCATTTAATGAATCAAGTGTGTACGAGATAGAATTGCCAAATGATTTACGGCAGCGGAGAGTACACCTGCGATTCCATATATCGAAGCTTCGGCCCCACGTGCCGAATGACGACGCCAAGTTCCCGGGTCGCGAAGCCACGAGCTTCTACGACTTCGGGCAACCCGATGAGCTCGAACGAGAAGTCGAGGAGATTGTCGCCCATGAATGGGACGACGATGAAATATTATTTTTAGTACGATGGACCTTCGGCGATAGTTCTTGGGAACCATGGGTTAACATAGAGAATTTGGCCGCGATAGACAGATATTTCGAAGCTCAAGGGGTAACTACATATCAAGAATTACCTCGGAATCGTACGCCGATCGTAGGGTTGCCTGCACCACCAGGTGCAATCGTCACGCCGCAGAGTATCACCCCTGTCCAGGGTGATGGCAAAATTTTCTGGTCGATAGGACCAGGCGGTATAAGGGTTCGATACCACCCACCCGCGCCTGCAGAAACCACTACAGCCGTCGCACAAAACTAGAATTCTATTGAGTACTCCAGCTACACTACGACACTACGCTATGCGCTCGTACAATCAGCGTATCGCGCCATACCCGGCGCCGACGATCAGTCTTCCGAACATCGCCCGCGACGTCTCACGCTTGCAGCAGCGTGTCGAGCAACTCGAGCGTGCCCTGGGCATTGGCGCACAGGCCGATGACAGAAGCGCGACCTATTCCGGGTCGGCTACGTCGTATCAGTGGGTCCCCGACGCGGACGGTGTTCCTACCCCGCTTCCTTTGCCGATGGGAACTTCTCCCGGGAGGGGGGAGGGTTACGGCGTCAACCCGTACGCCGCCAAGCCGTATGCCCCAGTGGGGGACCCACAAGCACACCTGTCGAAGGCCGAGATCGCGGCCATCAAGAAGACCGTCGTCATACCCAGCCTGGAGGGACTCGGTCAGGCCGCGTTGTCCCGCCCCTAAAGTGAATAGGTGCGGAACTGCTCAAATACCTCCAGTTTAAATTAATTCAGTAGCTCGCATTTCCGTTAGTAGTGTATATATATATATTTCAAGTAGAATAGACTAAACATGTACCTTAAAACTAGCCCAGGAAAGTCTGACCATATCAGGAAAGGATTACCAAGCAGCACCCAATCTTGGTCAGCATATGACAAACCATGACTCAGCTGAGTCAGAAGCTGACTCAGCACTGCTAAGATGACTAATATGACTCAGAAAGCTGGCCTAGCTAAGGAGTATAAAATGTAGCCGAATCGGCATGAATGAGCAATCAACCAGTTCCACTCTAATCGCGCCCGGCAGTCGTCTGCCGAACCCTCTCTGTCAGGCCTCGAGTGCCTGGACAGCTCCTCTATCGACTCTACACAGCCGCCGTAGGCTGTTCGAATTCGTTTCCCTCGCTCTATCGTCTTCGCGACCAAAGGAACAACTGACCTCTCTCTCTTTATTTTTTTTTAGGAACTTCGACGCTCGACGCGTCTCACAAGACCTCAACACAGGATCCCTCAAGCCTTCCATTTAGGCCTACTCACATCTTACCTCTTATAGGTATCG
>NW_006767434.1:1742634-1745032 GCF_000264995.1 Punctularia strigosozonata HHB-11173 SS5
AACCCGATTCCACCTATGCCGACGCAAGTGCAAGCACAGCCACAGCCACCGCCGCCGCCACAGCCTCAACCACAGCGACAGTATCAACAGCAATCGACCTCGACATTCCCCAATAACTTTGGAGCGCATCAATTTATGTGTTACGGATGCGGACAGGCAGGACACAGGATGGCAGCCTGCCCAGATCTCAAGCCCTACCACGATCAGCACTACATCAAGACGGTCAACGGACGAGTTGTTCAAGCTAACGGCGACCCGATACCTAGGACTCCAGGCGAACCTATGATCAAAACCATCGAGCGGATGTTCCCAAGGTCCAATATCACCGTGGTTCCAGAAGAACTCGACCAGATCTGGCTGAACGATGAGCAAGAACAAGACGACGACGACGATGAAGTCACTGTCTATATGGCACGTGATGGATTGCGGAGCGGTACCAGACCCAAGGACGCCTCAAAAGCAAATCGGATCCCAGCGCACGACACCTCCTTCCCCAAAATGACCACCAAAGGATGGATAGGCAAGCAGCGAAATCCTCCCAAGCCCGCGGACACCCAGCCTCAACACACACCAGTCGACGTCTTTGACAAGGCATTCAACTCGGACGACTCGGACGTTGTTATGGAAGATCCTCAACTCGCGCCTGTCACTATACTCAAGCGACCCTCACCTACCACTCAGGAGAAGGACCGCGAAGCTCAGAAGACTGGCAAACTGACTTCTTTAAATTCTGAACAGGTCGATCACGACGCCATCTACAATCGGTTCCTCAACGCCAAGGTCGAGCTCACTCAACAGGAACTCTGCGCCATCTCTCCAGAGATCTCTAGGCGAGTCGTCATGGATAACAAGCCCACCAGGTCTCAACTCAAGGAAAACAAGGAGCCAGAACCTACCGGACCCACCGTGGCAAGAATCGTTGGCGACAATACACCAGCACCGAAGCTTCCATCGCGCATCACAGAAGTTCGCCAGAGTCTCATCAAGATCAACGCTGAAATTAATGGCAACACTATACCTGCGGTCATCGACACCGGCTCTATGATCAACATCGTGCACAAGACCATCTGGGAACAATACATCAAACGACCTCTCGACAGATCTGTTACCTTCCCGGTAAAGGATGTCAACGGCGGAACAGGACGACTAATTGGCCTAGTGGGAGAAGTACCCATCGACTGTGGAAGAGCAAGAACGATCGCCCAATTATGGGTGTCGGATTCTATTGACTTCCCTCTTTTGCTAGGGCGACCCTGGACATCCTCAAATTCGGTCGATATTATCGAACGGGACGGCACTTACCTCATATTCAATTACCCGGAACACAACGTGCAACTCGAACTCAAGGTCGGCGCGGACTCAGACGATAATACTAACATTTCACAGACAATGGGCCTCACTACGGACAACGGACTTAGCGAAATCCGCGAACGCACCGGGCCGGAACGTCACCGGTGGCGTGAGAAGCCGCGGCAAGACGCGCCTCACGTGCTCGCCACGCGACTACCCATTATGGAGGAGAGCGACATGCGATCTTATCTTTCAGCAACACCGCCACCCCGACGCCCGACTCTCGACGCCGACAACTTAATCGACGATATCGCCGCCGCCGCCGACTCGCAACTCGCCCGCGCCCAGTCAAGAGGCGGCTCTTCGGACCTCAACGACGACGACTACCGACGGATTCAGGCGGACGTTGACGCTGCCGTCCGGCAGTGTCAAGGTACGCCCCGTGCCAGTTCGGATTCCCCGAACTTGGCCACCGTTACTAACTACTTCGAATTTCTTTTAGATCTTGATGATCGCTATCAAGCGCGACTATTCACCCGTCCCTTGCGCGGCGGGCAATGGACGCCCCTCACCGACACGCTCGCGCATCTCCCGGCGGGAATGCGCCGACTTCTAGGTACGTACGGTACCTTCGAAGTCACGCTGACCACACTCGACAATAGGCAAACCCGGATATTGCTCACCCTCGCGCACCCTCGAACGGCACCCGAACGCACGCCGCCCCTCAAATCGAACTCGGCACATCAAGAACTCTTGATGTACGAAGACCGGCCCGTTCCGGACACCCTTCAAGATTCCGAATCCGGACGCTACGACCCACGTAAAGATAGGCGTGGAGGCCACGACTCAGCCCTCCACACGGAGCCCCTTCATCGGGCGCTCTCTCCACTCACCACCCACCACCTCCACCCGGAAGAGCAAGGCGCGGACAAGCTTGGTGAGTACAATAACACGAGGCTCCCAGACGACTCACCAACGCTTCCAAGACATTATGGACGACCCCGACGACATGGAAGAACTCGACAGCGGCCTCTAATCCTAGACGGCCGGTCTCCCAGCAGCCCCGCGTCCACTCGTACGGTCAGCACCGAAAACCGCTCCCGAAACG
>NW_006767434.1:1745486-1749909 GCF_000264995.1 Punctularia strigosozonata HHB-11173 SS5
CCGTCCGGCAGTGTCAGGTACGCCCCGTGCCAGTTCGGATTCCCCGAACTTGGCCACCGTTACTAACTACTTCGAATTTCTTTTAGATCTTGATGATCGCTATCAAGCGCGACTATTCACCCGTCCCTTGCGCGGCGGGCAATGGACGCCCCTCACCGACACGCTCGCGCATCTCCCGGCGGGAATGCGCCGACTTCTAGGTACGTACGGTACCTTCGAAGTCACGCTGACCACACTCGACAATAGGCAAACCCGGATATTGCTCACCCTCGCGCACCCTCGAACGGCACCCGAACGCACGCCGCCCCTCAAATCGAACTCGGCACATCAAGAACTCTTGATGTACGAAGACCGGCCCGTTCCGGACACCCTTCAAGATTCCGAATCCGGACGCTACGACCCACGTAAAGATAGGCGTGGAGGCCACGACTCAGCCCTCCACACGGAGCCCCTTCATCGGGCGCTCTCTCCACTCACCACCCACCACCTCCACCCGGAAGAGCAAGGCGCGGACAAGCTTGGTGAGTACAATAACACGAGGCTCCCAGACGACTCACCAACGCTTCCAAGACATTATGGACGACCCCGACGACATGGAAGAACTCGACAGCGGCCTCTAATCCTAGACGGCCGGTCTCCCAGCAGCCCCGCGTCCACTCGTACGGTCAGCACCGAAAACCGCTCCCGAAACGAACCAGCCGACCAAGCCGAACCCGACAATGAAGATAGCGGACCCCGAGAGCTAGGCCAAGGACGTCCGGTTAGTAACGCCGCAGGATCGTCAAGGAATTCGTCGATCTTTGACGTTTCCTTGAAGGTTCGGTCCCCGTATACTTCCCGAGCAAAGTTCCGGACTCGCTCTCGGCGCGACCGATGGACCGAGGCCCCAAACCTCGTCGCATACACGCAGCATCCTGAACAACTCGCGCCCAGAACTCGAATAGCGGCGGCGTTCGCAAAGGACATATACCCGCCAGACGGATCTCGCGCGACTCTGCACGTCTTCATTACCATCCCACCGGACGATAGCGACTCCGAAGAATCACGGTCCGACGAGCGTGGAACAAATACGCCGGACCGATCTGACGAACACTCGACAGCCGAGCCCTCCTATGGCGAGTCGTCGTCGAGCCGGCGCTCCGACTTTCCACTTCGCAATTCTATGCGAGGAACGGGGGCTCACTCGGTAGGTCATCGAACGGGTATTGGAAGCTCGAGGTACGCTATTCCGAAGTCTCTATCGGCTGAACGAATAGTGATCTCACCGGCTCACCCAGGCTCTTTCGAGCCAGATGACGGTCATCCCAGTCGATCGGCACGGTACCACGACGCCGAGCACCAATCACAACGAGTCAGCAATCCGAAGGAACCTCGGCACAGGGCCCTGAACGGGCAATGTGCACCAAACAAGAATCAGATCGCGCGGGACTCCTTACGGCACTACACCCCCGTCCTTACGCGATCGCTGCAGCCGTACCTTTCTGGAACCGAGTCAGGTATGTCTAGCGCAGTCGAACCATCGCCGTCACACGCTGATCTCGAAATAATCGAAGGGCTTCGCTTCCATCACAGCAAGAGAATGGTACCCCCTCGGCACGAACTCTGCGACTTACCGCCCGGCAGCCATGGAGCAAACACGCCGGGCCCGGGCAATAAGACAACCGTCTATGGACCATCCAGCCGGAAATCACCGCCGATGCGACCTACTGACTTTCCGCCCCGCCCTATCAACCAGGGACTCGAAACCGAAGGAGAGCGAGGGCTCCTGGGTGATAGAAGCATGAGGTACGCCGACTCGAGGCTTCTTACGACTGAAAAGTCGGTGATCTCAAATGTTGAACCTGGACCCTCACTCTCAGACGCCCAGGACACGCGACCAGATCGACACACCACTACGAAGAATGGCAGCACCCGCAACTCGTGGAAGGACGCAATCGCAGGCGGGCACGGTACCGCACCTCAGCACTCCAACGGTACGCCTTCCATACCTCGGTACGCCCCGTTTAGCCCGCACACTCTCATCTCGAGTCGACCCGATACTGAACTGATTCTAAGCCCATTACAGGTTCAAACTCGGACCCTAGCTCGCCCGCGGCCTTCACACAAGATCCACAGAGGATTCGACCTCCATGTTCAAGAACTGGCTCCACTCGAACCCGCATGCGCCGTAACGCAATCCGAAGACTCCCATCGGGTGCCCGCTCGCCCTGGATGTATCCGACGACAATCAGGCGACACCTCCGACACAATCCTGGTCCCGTTTGAGGAGTACTTAAACGCCGGTACGCACCTCTCCCCGCCAGCCGAAGAATCAGCTCGCTCACTCTTCGCAAATCTCGCAAACTGTTCAGCATCAAAACCGACACTCCCTATGTCTCATGCGCCATCCCGGATCTCGCAGGCGACTCCCGCGCTCGATGCGCTCTCGACTCCGACTCAAGAAGCAGATGCTCCGCCGCCTCTTCTGCCCGCGACCTACGGCTCGCCCCAGCACTCGACCAGCGTCAGCACGGCACCTCAAGGATATTCCCTGACCACCAACGAACTTGTGTATGCCACACGCGTCCCTATTTCTCGAGATGAACTAACCGAGATTCTTCGCTTTGCCAGGGAGGAAGGCGGCTGGACCCGTCTTTCCGAATCAGCCCCCTCGTCTACGCGCAAGATCCTCTCGCCGCAGCCGCACGTTGCGCGCAATGCGGCACCATTCCTGAACTCACCGGAGGTCAACACGGTCCGCTTTCCTTCAACGCCTCACCCGCAGACCGGCAATATTCTCGACACCCGACACTACCGTCCGATCATCACCGAAAGCGGCGGTCTTCAAGAAGACAGCGACTTTCCCGGATACTACCGCATCGGCGGATGCCTCGTCCCTCTCGGCGACCCCCTCTTCAGCGAAAACCGCTTCAAGGCTCCGATCCGTGCTGCCTCGCCGCCGTTCTATCCGGGGACCATTCACTTAATCTCTGCAGCGGACCCAGCCTACTTCAAGCCCCTCTCGGCACCATCGACACCCGAACCGCCTACACTCAACAATCCGCCGTCTTGTACATATCGGATCGAACTGGTCTCGAGGACCGACTCTCGCCTTGGCGGCAACCCCTTCAAGCCGAACCGACTCCCTGGACCGGGTGAACCACAAGCCCCTCACGAGGTCTCCGACACGACGCCGATCATGTATATCAGCGAAGGACTCTATCAGCTACTGGCGGTCGGATTCACTTACCGGCGCGCCGACTCGGACGTAGGTGGGCTTGCTACTCAAAAAGCCAGGAAACTCACATCGATCTTACAGGGAGACGCTGCCCATCGCGAAAGATTTGAAGAAGCTATGGACCACCTTCGTGAAGGCGGACTCGACCCTTACCCGGACCTACTCGGCTACTATCGCAATGACGGCTTCGCCGTGCCCATCGGGCAGCCATCATCGACACCGGATCGCGTCAAGCTTCCCATCCGAACCACCTCCCCGCCAGGCCTTCCTCGATCCGTGCACGACCTAGCGGCTCACGCTCCTAACGTATTCCGCCCACTCTCTGCGCCTCCGACACCTTCTGACCTGGACACCTACCAACAATCTCAGACTTACGTCCTCGAGCTGGTCCCAACGGACGATCTTCGACTCTGCCGACGGATGCTCCGGAGCAGCCGCCAGCTGCTGTTCGGAGAACTATTAAATAAATATAGTGTCGACGAACTGACCCCCCGCTTATACTTCGACGAGCGGGACTACGTCAACCTCGTCGACACGGTCCGGGGATTGACCTTGGAACCGGCTGACGACGAGGTACGTACCTATCCGGATCCCCTCGACGACTCAGAACTCACGGCTCCGCAGTCAGTACTTGACTTTGACGACGACGCGACCGACCCACCCGACGGAACCTCTCGACTACACGCCTCTATCGACGCATTTCCCGGCCTTCCTGGACTCTACTACCCATCCGAAGGGTACGCCGTCCCTCTCTCGGAACCGCCCGATAGCCGCCTACGCATCAAAGTCCCGATTCGCGCCGCCTCGCCGCCCGGTTACCCCAGGATCATCCACGACCTATCAAATCAATTACCCCAGACTTACCGCCCGCTATCTGCACCCGCGACACCTGAACCTCCTTCGGATCTCTACCCTGCTTCTCTGACTTACAAAATCGAGCTTGTCAACCATGACGACCCCGTCTTGGAAGACCGCATGCTGAAGGCCGCGTACGACCAGGTTCTCCCCGGCACTTCGCGACGACGCGTTCACACTCCCACCGCGGTCCTCTACATCAGCCACAAGATCTTCTTACTCATTGCGCAAACTACCCGGCTCGCCATGGACGCTCACGATCGGGAGGAAGCTGGCAGTACGACTCGTTCGTTCTTTACCGACCTTCCCGGCATCTACTACCCCGCCGACGGATTCGCCGTGCCCGAAGGA
>NW_006767434.1:1749980-1754773 GCF_000264995.1 Punctularia strigosozonata HHB-11173 SS5
TCAAAGTCCCGATTCGCGCCGCCTCGCCGCCCGGTTACCCCAGGATCATCCACGACCTATCAAATCAATTACCCCAGACTTACCGCCCGCTATCTGCACCCGCGACACCTGAACCTCCTTCGGATCTCTACCCTGCTTCTCTGACTTACAAAATCGAGCTTGTCAACCATGACGACCCCGTCTTGGAAGACCGCATGCTGAAGGCCGCGTACGACCAGGTTCTCCCCGGCACTTCGCGACGACGCGTTCACACTCCCACCGCGGTCCTCTACATCAGCCACAAGATCTTCTTACTCATTGCGCAAACTACCCGGCTCGCCATGGACGCTCACGATCGGGAGGAAGCTGGCAGTACGACTCGTTCGTTCTTTACCGACCTTCCCGGCATCTACTACCCCGCCGACGGATTCGCCGTGCCCGAAGGACAGCCGCCGGACAGCGACATGCGTCTCAAGCTCCCCGTACGCGCTGCTTCTCCGCCAGGCTTCACGCGCTCGATTCACGACTTGTACGAAGAAGCCCCGCACATGTATCGACCGCTCTCCGCTCCCGCCACGCCCGATCCGCCGACTCTGGAATATCCCGAGTCTTGCACGTACGTTATCGATCTTATCTCGAATTTCGACCCTCGACTCGGCGGCGCCAAGATGAAGGCCAGCCATTACCCCCTTGCCGGCTCGGACTTCTCCCCTCGCTCGACGGACGACTTCACTCCGCGGATGTTCGTCGCCCGCTCGCTGTTCGCTCAGCTCGCCTACGCCGCACATCACGCAGTCGAAGAACGGGCGCGCACAAAGGTGAGCTCCGAGATCGCACTCAATTGTCCAAGCCCCAAACTCACCAAAATACAGGACTACGACGATACACTAGACCTACATGATGTCGAAATGGAGGAGCCTAGTCTCCAAGGACCGCCCCGCGTCAACGCTCTCGTACTCCCGTCGCCGCCTCCGCTCGCCCTAAGCGGACCGCCCTCTATCTTCCAGCTCCCGAACGGTCTCGACCCCTCGGTTAGCCAGGACATCGCCCGACACCTCGAACGGCTGCGACTCGCCGAAGGACACTCGGTGAATGACCGCCCGCCAACGCCGCACCCCCAGGCTCTGCAAGGCGCCATCGCACATCGTCTCGCACAGTTCCCGCCGGGTCACGCTCTCCTCACAGGACCCGGCATGCCGTTCTATCGGTGCGACGGCTACATCGTCCCGATCGGCGAACCGCCCGCCAGCAGCCAGCGTATCAAGGTCCCCATGCGACTGAGGACGCCGGAGGGGTACCGCAACACTATCCACGCCCTCTCGCGTATGGACCCGACGTTATTCCGCCCTCTCTCAGCGCCATCAACACCCGAGCCACCTACGGACGACTACCCTAACTCCCGACTCTACAACCTCATCCTTAGTGCCCCCGAAGACCCGAACGAACACCCTTTCCCCTTCTCGGTCGAGTTCTCACCCCCGCCTTCGCCGAAGCCTCACGCCGCCAGCCGCGTCATTCAAGAGACGGATCCGTTCCTCTGGATGGACGAAGCCCTCTTCGATTACTTAGATATGACCTTCCCGCTCCCCCGACACTGGACTAGGCGACTTAACTCGCCCGATGTTTGCTCGCCTGGACCGGACGAAGGCGACTCCTCCGCACTCCCGAACGTCGACGAGGAAATGCTCCTCGCCGAGTACGACCGGCTCCGCATCAACGATCCCGATCCAGTCAACCACCTCTCAGACGATCGCCGCAAAGCTACGCCAACAGACGCCGAGTATGTCATCTCTTCCTGGATTCCTACCGACATCGCTTACCCCGACTCGTGCAAAAAACTAAGCGACTCCGATCTCTCCTACTCCGACAGTTCGTCCTCTTCCAGCTCGATCTCCTTCGCGGCCCCTCGCCGATCTCTCGCCAACATTCTTCGATCAGTCAACAACCGGATGGCTCATCTCGGAGAAGCCATGCAGTTCACCGTCGCCGCCGTCGCTACGCTACTATCCAGCCACGCCGCCTTCTATCGCGCCGCCCAGAACAACCATTTCGACCTCGAAACGAACCTCACCTCGATCTACGACACCGTCGAAACCGCCGCCCGTACCATCCGCGAAACCGATACGGATCATCAAATGTCGATGGACCGAATCGCCCGCGACCTCCTCGACCTCCAGCTCGACATCGGCGCGATCCGAACGAACGTCGAGGCCTGGAACTGGACACCCGAAGATGCCGACGAGGCAGACGGTACGCTATTCTTGTTTGTCAAACCCCCGCCCGCGCTGACTCCCGCTCAGCAGGCAAGGAACTTAGCCCGCTCTCGCCCAGCCCCGACACCTCTTCCGACATGGAACTATCCGCCGCCGACTTCAACGACGTCCAGCCGTGAACGCCGAATCAAACTGACCCTTCGCGAACTTATGAACACTCGGGACTCGGACCCTCGCCTGTACAATATCGCCGCAGACACCCTGTCTCTTCGCACCGCGAGCACTTGCTCGTGCCATTCCGTAACCACGAACCCTAGGCTACTAACGAACTATGTACCTGTACTCTCGCGTCCGGACCGTCGAACTTATATCACGGACCCTCCGCTATGTAACGAACCTCCGCCTCGGTTATGAAAGGCCTCCTAACTACTGTAGCTACGCCTGTTGCTCCGCAAATCATGTACGGCTCGAGAGAATCGATTTTGAAAGAAGACTTACCGATCGAGCATCCGGAAATCCTGAGCCTCGGACTTCGAGTTTCTGAAGCGCCACCCACCGGGCCGTCGGACTTTGAAATTTCGGAGGATGAGTGGGTCACGGCGATATGGCTCGGAAACGCGGCGGATTTACCGGAGAATATGCAAGATCAACCCGAGGTAACATATCTCGACTCACAAAAATCCTCTTTTAGCCCGAACGCAGCACAGATAACAGCTGAAAATTATGCCAATAGTAAGGCCCGTAAAACCTCGAACGAACTACCTATTAACCGTGGGAAAGCCTCCCAGGAATCTGGCCAAACCGGACCAAATTGCGAAAAAGTACCGACAAATGAACTTATAAAAAATCCAGCTCTAGTGTTTGGCGCGTATAAAAGAGTAGACAGGAAAATCAAGCCAGTACCAGGAGTATACCCAGAGGATGCCAAAGTAACCAGACAATTCCCTCGCAACCCGCTGATTGGCCTGACGGAATTACCAGAGCGCCCACCTGATTTTGTTCCTACTCGGAAAATAACCCAAGAACGCATGGATACTATGGACATAAATAGTGACCACTATTTATGGCCAGAAGAGGAGAAACTGATAAAGCATGTTCTAGTTAAGAATGAGCGTGCGCTCGCATTTGAAGACCATGAAAGGGGAATTTTCAGAGACGATTATTTTTCACCCTACATCATTCCGGTGGAACCGCATGTCCCTTGGGAGCACCCGAACATACCTATACCTCCGGGACACAGAGAAGAAGTCATTCGCATGCTCAAAGAATTTATCGCTCATGGAGTATACGAACCAAGTCAATCGTCATATCGGTCAAAGTGGTTTTGCGTAGCAAAGAAAAACGGCAAGCTTCGAATAGTCCACAACCTAGAGCCACTTAATGCGGTCACTATCAGGGATGCAGGCCTACCTCCCAATCTGGATGACTTCGTCGAACCCTTCGCAGGACGAGTCGTGTATACGGTCTTTGATCTATTTTGGGGATTCTATGCAAGGAAACTCGACCCCAAAAGCAGGGACATGACGTCATTTATGACACCTCTAGGCCTGCTGCGCATTGCGTCATTGCCCATGGGATTTACTAATAGCCCAGCAGAGTTCCAAGCCTGTATGATGTTCATCCTGCAGGACGAAATACCGCATGTAGCCAACATCTTCATAGATGACCTACCCATCAAAGGGGCGACTACTATGTACCTGGACAAGAAGGGCAACCCTGAAACACTACGCAATAACCCCGGCATCAGACGCTTTATGTGGGAACACATCAATGATGTTCATCGGATTATGCACCGCATCGGAGAAGCCGGAGCAACCTTCTCAGGAAAGAAGACACAAATTTGCAAGCGAGAAGTACTTGTAGTAGGGCACAAATGCACACCCGACGGACGGTACCCTAACGATTCGGCAATCGAGAAAATACGAAAGTGGCCCCTTCCCCAGACCACTAAAGCTATAAGGGGATTCCTAGGACTCTGCGGGACAGTGCGAATATGGATCAAAGACTACTCCCTACACGCGCGACCATTGACAGAAATGGTACGGAAGGATGCCGAAGTTGAATGGGACGAAAGGCGACTTCAAGCATTTAGGACGCTTAAGGACAAAGTATGTAGCGCACCTGCCCTCATGCCTATTGATTACACATCTTCCAGAACGGTAGTGCTATCGGTCGACTCAAGCCAAATAGCCGTCGGGTTCGTGTTATCTCAACGAGACGAAAACGGCAAGAAGCGACCAGCTCGATATGGCTCCATACCCATGAACTCAGTAGAAGCTAACTATAGTCAGCCCAAACTCGAATTATACGGTCTATTCAGGGCGCTACGGCACTTCAGACTACATCTAGCAGGAGTGAAGAACCTGGAAGTGGAAGTGGACGCTTTATACATCAAGCAGATGCTTAACAACCCAGACTGCTTCCCCAATGCCACAATCAATCGATGGATCCAAGGCATTCTCATGTTCCCATTCAAACTCGTACATGTTCCAGCAACGCGCCACCAAGCCCCAGATGCGCTGTCTCGTAGAGAGCCCCTGCCCAGAGGACTCTGAGAACCCTGACGATTCCCCTGAAACAGCGGACGAATGGCTCGACAGC